>NC_086104.1:114418408-114691534 GCF_963921235.1 Mobula hypostoma
CTGTTCAACACAGCACCCAAAACCTCCAACTCAAAATCCTCAAAACAGCTCACGAATCCACCAACTCCAAATCCTCCCTCCCCTCCAACACAGCACCCGAACTCCCCAACTCCAAATCCTCCCTCACTCCAACACAACACCCGAACCCCGCAACTCCAAACCCTTAACACAGCACCCGAACCCCGCAACTACAAATCCTCAACACAGCACCCGAACCCCTCAACTCCAAATCCTCCCTCCCTCCAACGCAGCACCCGAACCCTCAACTCCAAATCCTCCCTCCCTCCAACGCAGCACCCGAACCCTCAACTCCAAATCCTCCCTCCCTCCAACACAGCACCCGAACGCCCCAACTCCAAATCCTCCCTCCCTCCAGCACAGCAACCGAATCCCCAACTCCAAATCCTCCCTCCCCTCCAACACAGCACCCGTACCCCTCAACTCCAAATCCTCCCTCCCCTCCAACACAGCACCCGTACCCCGCAACTCCAAATCCTCCCTCCCCTCCAACACAGCACCCGAATCCCCAACTCCAAATCCTCCCTCCCCTCCAACACAGCACCCGAACCCCTCAACTCCAAATACTCCCTCCCCTCCAACACAGCACCCGAACCCTCAACTCCAAATCCTCCCTCCCCTCCAACACAGCACCCGAACCCCGGAACTCCAAATCCTCAACACAGCACCCGAACACCCCAACTCCAAATCCTCCCTCCCTTCCAACACAGCACCCGAATGCCCCAACTCAGAACCCTCAACACAGCACCCAAACCCCCAACTCCAAATCCTCCCTCCCCTCCAACACAGCACCCGAACCCCCCAACTCCAAATCCTCAACACAACACCCGAACGCCCCAACTACAAATTCCTCAACACAACACCCGAACCCACCAACTCCAAATTCTCCCTCCCTCCAAGACAGCACCCGAACCCCCCAACTCCAAATCCTCAACACAGCACCCGAACCCACCTACTCCAAATCCCCCTCCCTCCAACACAGCACCCGAACGCCCCAACTCAAAATCCTCAACAAAGCACCCGAACCTCGCAACTCCAAATCCCCCGCTTCCTCCAGTACAGCACCCGAACCCCCCAAATCCAAATCTTCAACACAGCACCCGAACCCACCAACTCCAAATTCTACCTACCATCCAACACAGCACCCGAACTCCCCAACTCCAAATCCTCTCTCCCCTCCAACACAACACCCGAACCCCCCAACTCCAAATCCTCATCACAGCACCCGAGCCCCTCAACTCCAAATCTTCCCTCCCTGCAACGCAGCACCCGAACCCTCAACTGCAAATCCTCCCTCCCTCCAAAAGAGTACCCGAACCCAACTCCAAATAATCAACACAGCACCCGAACGCCTCAACTCAAAATCCTCAACAAAGCACCCGAACCCCGCAACTCCAAATCCCCCGCTTCCTCCAACACAGCACCCGATCCCCCCAACTGCAAATCCTCTCTCCCCTCCAACACAGCACCCGAACCCCTAAACTCCAAATTCTACCTACCATCCAACACAGCACCCGAACTCCCCAACTCCAATTCCCCCGCTTCCTCCAACACAGCACCCGAACCCCCCAACTCCAAATCCTCTCTCCCCTCCAACACAGCACCCGAACCCCTAAACTCCAAATTCTACCTACCATCCAACACAGCACCCGAACTCCCCAACTCCAAATCCTCTCTCCCCTCCAACACAGCACCCGAATGCCCCAACTCAAAACCCTCAACACAGCACCCAAACCCCTCAACTCCAAATCCTCCCTCCCTCCAAAAGAGCACCCGAACCCAACTCCAAATAATCAACGCAGCACCCGAACGCCTCAACTCAAAATCCTCAACAAAGCACCCGAACCCCGCAACTACAAATCCCCCGCTTCCTCCAACACAGCACCCGAACCCCCCAAATCCAAATCCTCCCTTCCTTCAACACAGCACCCGAACGCTCCAACTCAAAATCCTCAAAACAGCTCACGAATCCACCAACTCCAAATCCTCCCTCCCCTCCAACACAACACCCGAACGCCCCAACTCAAAACCCTCAACACAGCACCCGAACTCACCAGCTCCAAATCCTCCCTCCCCTCCAACACAGCACCCGAACCCCCCAACTCCAAATCCTTCCTCCCCTCCAAGACAGCACCCGAACCCCCCAACTTCAAATCCTCAACACAACACCCGAACCCACCAACTCCAAATCCCCCCTCCCTCCAACACAGCACCCGAACCCCCAACTCCAAATCCTCCCTCCCCTCCAACACAGCACCCGAACGCCCCAACTCAAAATCCTCAACAAAGCACCCGAACCCCCCAACTCCAAATCCCCCGCTTCCTCCAACACAGCACCCGAACCCCCCAACTCCAAATCCCCCCTCCCCTCCAACACAGCAACCGAATCCCCAACTCCAAATCCTCAACACAGCACCCGAACCCCTCAACTCCAAATCATCCCTCCCCTCCAACACAGCACCCGTACCCCGCAACTCCAAATCCTCCCTCCCCTCCAACACAGCACCCGAACCCCTCAACTCCAAATCCTCCCTCCCCTCCAACACAGCACCCGAATCCCCAACTCCAAATCCTCCCTCCCCTCCAACACAGCACCCGAACCCCTCAACTCCAAATACTCCCTCCCCTCCAACACAGCACCCGAACCCTCAACTCCAAATCATCCCTCCCCTCCAACACAGCACCCGAACACCACAACTCCAAATCCTCAACACAGCACCCGAACACCCCAACTCCAAATCCTCCCTCCCTTCCAACACAGCACCCGAATGCCCCAACTCAAAACCCTCAACACAGCACCCAAACCCCCCAACTCCAAATCCTCCCTCCCCTCCAACACAGCACCCGAACCCCCCAACTCCAAATCCTCAACACAACACCCGAACGCCCCAACTACAAATTCCTCAACACAGCACCCGAACCCACCAACTCCAAATTCTCCCTCCCTCCGAGACAGCACCCGAACCCCCCAACTCCAAATCCTCAACACAGCACCCGAACCCACCTACTCCAAATCCCCCTCCCTCCAACACAGCACCCGAACCCCTCCTCCAAATCCTCAACACAGCACCCGAACCCCCCAACTTCAAATCCTCCCTCACCTCCAACACAGCACCCGAACCCCAGAACTCCAAATCCTCAACACAGCACCCGAACACCCCAACTCCAAATCCTCCCTCCCTTCCAACACAGCACCCGAATGCCCCAACTCAAAACCCTCAACACAGCACCCAAACCCCCCAACTCCAAATCCTCCCTCCCCTCCAACACAGCACCCGAACCCCCCAACTCCAAATTCTCAACACAACACCCGAACGCCCCAACTACAAATTCCTCAACACAGCACCCGAACCCACCAACTCCAAATTCTCCCTCCCTCCGAGACAGCACCCGAACCCCCCAACTCCAAATCCTCAACACAGCACCCGAACCCACCTACTCCAAATCCCCCTCCCTCCAACACAGCACCCGAACCCCTCCTCCAAATCCTCAACACAGCACCCGAACCCCCCAACTTCAAATCCTCCCTCACCTCCAACACAGCACCCAAACGCCCCAACTCAAAATCCTCAACAAAGCACCCGAACCTCGCAACTCCAAATCCCCCGCTTCCTCCAGTACAGCACCCGAACCCCCCAAATCCAAATCTTCAACACAGCACCCGAACCCACCGACTCCAAATCCTCAAAACAGCTCACGAATCCCCCAACGCCAAATCCTCTCTCCCCTCCAACACAGCACCCGAACCCCTAAACTCCAAATTCTCAACACAGCACCCGAACCCCTCAATTCCAAATTCTACCTACGATCCAACACAGCACCCGAACCCACCAACTCCAAATCCTCCCTCCTTTCAACACAGCACCCGAACGCCAAAACTCAAAATCCTCAAAACAGCACCCGAACCCCACCAACTCCAAATCCTCTCTCCCCTCCAACACAACACCCGAACCCCCCAACTCCAAATCCTCAACACAGCACCCGAACCCCTCAATTCCAAATTCTACCTACGATCCAACACAGCACCCGAACCCACCAACTCCAAATCCTCCCTCCTTTCAACACAGCACCCGAACGCCAAAACTCAAAATCCTCAAAACAGCACCCGAACCCCACCAACTCCAAATCCTCCCTCCCTCCAACACAGCACCCGAACCCCCCAACTCCAAATCCTCAACACAGCACCCGAACCCTCAACTCCAAATCCTCCCTCCCTCGAAAAGAGCACCCGAACCCAACTCCAAATAATCAACACAGCACCCGAACGCCTCAACTCAAAATCCTCAACAAAGCACCCGAACCCCGCAACTCCAAATCCCCCGCTTCCTCCAACACAGCACCCGATCCCCCCAACTGCAAATCCTCTCTCCCCTCCAACACAGCACCCGAACCCCCCAACTCCAAATCCTCCCTCCCTTCAACACAGCACCCGAACGCTCCAACTCAAAATCCTCAAAACAGCTCAGGAATCCACCAACTCCAAATCCTCCCTCCCCTCCAACACAGCACCCGAACCCCCCAACTCCAAATCCTCCCTCCCCTCCAACACAGCACCCGAACCCCTCAACTCCAAATCCTCAACACAGCACCCGAACCCCCCAACTCCAAATCCTCCCTCCTTTCAACACAGCACCCGAACGCCAAAACTCAAAATCCTCAACACAGCACCCGAACCCCACCAACTCCAAATCCTCCCTCCCTCCAACACAGCACCCGAACCCCTCAACTCCAAATCCTCAACACAGCACCCGAACCCTCAACTCCAAATCCTCCCTCCCTCCAACACAGCACCCGAACCCCCCAACTCCAAATCCCCCCCCTCCAACACAGCACCCGAACCCTCAACTCCAAATCCTCAACACAGCACCCGAACCCACCAACTCCAAATCCTCAACACAGCACCGGAACCCACCAACTCCAAATCCTCCCTCCCCTCCAACACAGCACCCGATCCCCTCAACTCCAAATCCTCAACACAGCACCCGAACCCACCAACTCCAAATCCTCCCTCCCCTCCAACACAGCACCCGAACCCCCCAACTCCAAATCCTCCCTCCCCTCCAACACAGCACCCGAACTCACAAACTCCAAATCCTCCCTCCCCTCCAACACAGCACCCGAACGCCAAAACTCAAAATCCTCAACACAGCACCCGAACCCCACCAACTCCAAATCCCCCCTCCCTCCAACACAGCACCCGAACCCCCAACTCCAAATCCTCCCCTCCCTCCAACACAGCACCCGAACTCCCCAACTCCAAATCCTCAACACAGCACCCGAACCCACCAACTCCAAGTCCCCCCTCCCTCCAACACAGCACCCAAACCCCCGAACTCCAAATCCTCAACACAACACCCGAACCCCACCAACTCCAAATCCCCCCTCCCTCCAACACAGCACCCGAATGCCCCAACTCAAAATCCTCAACAAAGCACCCGAACCCCCTAACTCCAAATCCTCAACACAGCACCCGAACCCACCAACTCCACATCCCCCCTCCCTCCAACACAGCACCCGAACCCCCAACTCAAAATCCTCCCTCCCCTCCAACACAGCACCCGAACCCCCCAACTCCAAATCCTCAACACAGCACCCGAACCCACCAACTCCACATCCCCCCTCCCTCCAACACAGCACCCGAACCCCCAACTCAAAATCCTCCCTCCCCTCCAACACAGCACCCGAACCCACCAACTCCACATCCTCCCTCCCTCCAACACAACACCCGAAACCCCAACTCCAACTCCTCCCTCCCCTCCAACACAGCACCCGAACCCCCCAACTCCAAATACTCCCTCCCTCCAACACAACACCCGAAACCCCAACTCCAACTCCTCCCTCCCCTCCAACACAGCACCCGAACGCCCCAACTCAAAATCCTCAACAAAGCACCCGAACCCCGCAACTCCAAATCCCCCGCTTCCTCCAACACAGCACCCGAACCCCCCAAATCCAAATCCTCAACACAGCACCGGAACCCACCAACTCCAAATCCCCCGCTTCCTCCAACACAGCACCCGAACCCCCCAAATCCAAATCCTCAACACAGCACCCGAACGCTCCAACTCAAAATCCTCAAAACAGCTCACGAATCCACCAACTCCAAATCCTCCCTCCCCTCCAACACAGCACCCGAACCCCTCAATTCCAAATCCTACCTCCCATCCAACACAGCCCACGAAACCACCAACTCCAAATCCTCCCTCCTTTCAACACAGCACCCGAATGCCAAAACTCAAAATCCTCAACACAGCACCCGAACCCCACCAACTCCAAATCCTCCCTCCCTCCAACACAGCACCCGAACCCCCCAACTCCAAATCCTCAACACAGCACCCGAACCCTCAACTCCAAATCCTCCCTCCCTCGAAAAGAGCACCCGAACCCAACTCCAAATAATCAACACAGCACCCGAACGCCTCAACTCAAAATCCTCAACAAAGCACCCGAACCCCGCAACTCCAAATCCCCCGCTTCCTCCAACACAGCACCCGAACCCCCCAAATCCAAATCCTCCCTCCCTTCAACACAGCACCCGAACGCTCCAACTCAAAATCCTCAAAACAGCTCACGAATCCACCAACTCCAAATCCTCCCTCCCCTCCAACACAGCACCCGAACCCCTCAATTCCAAATCCTCAACACAGCACCCGAACTCACCAGCTCCAAATCCTCCCTCACTCCAACACAGCACCCGAACCCCTCAACTCCAAATCCTCAACACAGCACCCGAACCCACCAACTCCAAATCCTCCCTCCCCTCCAACACAGCACCCGAATCCCCCAACTCCAAATCCTCCCTCCCCTCGAACACAGCACCCGATCCCCTCAACTCCAAATCCTCAACAAAGCACCCGAACCCCGCAACTCCAAATCCCCCGCTTCCTCCAACACAGCACCTGAACCCCCCAAATCCAAATCCTCAAAACACCTCACGAATCCACCAACTCCAAATCCTCCCTCCCCTCCAACACAGCACCCGAACCCCGCAACTACAAATCCTCAACACAGCACCCGAGCCCCTCAACTCCAAATCCTCCCTCCCCTCCAACACAGCACCCGAGCCCCTCAACTCCAAATCCTCCCTCCCCTCCAACACAGCACCCGAGCCCCTCAACTCCAAATCCTCCCTCCCTCCAACGCAGCACCCGAACCCTCAACTCCAAATCCTCCCTCCCTCCAACACAGCACCCGAGCCCCTCAACTCCAAATCCTCCCTCCCTCCAACGCAGCACCCGAACCCTCAACTCCAAATCCTCCCTCCCCTCCAACAAAGCACCCGACCCCCCCCAACTCCAAATAAGCAACACAGCACCCGAACGCCCCAACTCCAAATCCTCCCTCCCCTCCAACACAGCACCCGAACCCAACTCCAAATCCTCCCTCCCTCCAACACAGCACCCGAACCCCCAACTCCAAATCCTCAACCCAGCACCCGAACCCACCAACTCCAAATCCTCCCTCCCCTCCAACACAGCACCCGAACCCCTCAACTCCAAATCCCCCCTCCCTCCAACAAAGCACCCGAGCCCTCATCTCCAAATTCTCCCTCCCCTCCAACACAGCACCCGAACCCCCCAACTCCAAATCCTCCCTCCCCTCCAACACAGCACCCGAACCCCCAACTCCAAATCCTCAACCCAGCACCCGAACCCACCAACTCCAAATCCTCCCTCCCCTCCAACACAGCACCCGAACCCCTCAACTCCAAATCCCCCCTCCCTCCAACAAAGCACCCGAGCCCTCATCTCCAAATTCTCCCTCCCCTCCAACACAGCACCCGAACCCCCCAACTCCAAATCCTCCCTCCCCTCCAACACAGCACCCGAACCCCCAACTCCAAATCCTCAACCCAGCACCCGAACCCACCAACTCCAAATCCTCCCTCCCCTCCAACACAGCACCCGAACCCCTCAACTCCAAATCCCCCCCTCCCTCCAACACAGCACCCGAACCCCCCACTCCAAATCCCCCCCTCCCTCCAACACAGCACCCGAACCCCCCAACTCCAAATCCCCCCCTCCCTCCAACAAAGCACCCGAGCCCTCATCTCCAAATTCTCCCTCCCCTCCAACACAGCACCCGAACCCACCAACTCCAAATCCTCCCTCCCCTCCAACACAGCACCCGAACCCACCAACTCCAAATCCTCCCTCCCTCTAACACAGCACCCGAACCCCGCAACTCCAAATCCCCCCTCCCTCCAACACAGCACCCGAACCCCCCAACTCCAAATCCCCCCCTCCCTCCAACACAGCACCCGAACCCACCAACTCCAAATCCTCCCTCCCCTCCAACACAGCACCCGAACCCACCAACTCCAAATCCTCCCTCCCCTCCAACACAGCACCCGAACCCCCCAACTCCAAATCCTCAACACAGCACCCGAACCCACCAACTCCAAATCCTTCCTCCCCTCCAACACAGCACCCGAACCCACCAACTCCAAATCCTTCCTCCCCTCCAACACAGCACCCGAACCCCACCAACTCCAAATCCCCCCTCCCTCCAACACAGCACCCGAACCCCCCAACTCCAAATCCCCCCCTCCCTCCAACACAGCACCCGAACCCACCAACTCCAAATCCTCCCTCCCCTCCAACACAGCACCCGAACCCACCAACTCCAAATCCTCCCTCCCCTCCAACACAGCACCCGAACCCCCCAACTCCAAATCCTCAACACAGCACCCGAACCCACCAACTCCAAATCCTTCCTCCCCTCCAACACAGCACCCGAACCCACCAACTCCAAATCCCCCCTCCCTCCAACACAGCACCCGAACCCCCCAACTCCAAATCCTCCCTCCCCTCCAACACAGCACCCGAACCCACCAACTCCAAATCCTCCCTCCCCTCCAACACAGCACCCGAACCCCACCAACTCCAAATCCTCCCTCCCCTCCAACACAGCACCCGAACCCCCCAACTCCAAATCCTCAACACAGCACCCGAACCCACCAACTCCAAATCCTTCCTCCCCTCCAACACAGCACCCGAACCCACCAACTCCAAATCCCCCCCTCCCTCCAACACAGCACCCGAACCCCACCAACTCCAAATCCCCCCTCCCTCCAACACAGCACCCGAACCCCCCAACTCCAAATCCTCCCTCCCCTCCAACACAGCACCCGAACCCCCCAACTCCAAATCCTCAACACAGCACCCGAACCCCCCAACTCCAAATCCTCCCTCCCCTCCAACACAGCACCCGAACCCCCCAACTCCAAATCCTCCCTCCTTCCAACACAGCACCCGAACCCACCAACTCCAAATCCTCCCTCACTCCAACACAGCACCCGAACCCCACCAACTCCAAATCCTCCCTCCCTCCAACACAGCACCCGAACCCCCCAACTCCAAATCCTCAACACAGCACCCGAACCCACCAACTCCAAATCCTCCCTCCCTCCAACACAGCACCCGAACCCCCCAACTCCAAATCCTCCCTCCCCTCCAACACAGCACCCGAACCCCCCAACTCCAAATCCCCCCCTCCCTCCAACACAGCACCCGAACCCACCAACTCCAAATCCCCCCCTCCCTCCAACACAGCACCCGAACCCCGCAACTCCAAATCCTCCCTCCCCTCCAACACAGCACCCGAACCCCCCAACTCCAAATCCCCCCCTCCCTCCAACACAGCACCCGAACCCACCAACTCCAAATCCTCCCTCACTCCAACACAGCACCCGAACCCACCAACTCCAAATCCTCCCTCCCCTCCAACACAGCACCCGAACCCACCAACTCCAAATCCTCCCTCCCCTCCCACACAGCACCCGAACCCACCAACTCCAAATCCTCCCTCCCCTCCAACACAGCACCCGAACCCCCCAACTCCAAATCCTCCCTCCCTCCAACGCAGCACCCGAACCCCCCAACTCCAAATCCTCAACACAGCACCCGAACCCCACCAACTCCAAATCCTCCCTCCCCTCCAACACAGCACCCGAACCCACCAACTCCAAATCCTCCCTCCCCTCCAACACAGCACCCGAACCCACCAACTCCAAATCCTCCCTCCCCTCCAACACAGCACCCGAACCCCACCAACTCCAAATCCTCCCTCCCCTCCAACACAGCACCCGAACCCCACCAACTCCAAATCCTCCCTCACTCCAACACAGCACCCGAACCCCACCAACTCCAAATCCTCCCTCCCCTCCAACACAGCACCCGAACCCCCCAACTCCAAATCCTCAACACAGCACCCGAACCCCACCAACTCCAAATCCTCCCTCCCCTCCAACACAGCACCCGAACCCACCAACTCCAAATCCTCCCTCCCCTCCAACACAGCACCCGAACCCACCAACTCCAAATCCTTCCTCCCCTCCAACACAGCACCCGAACCCCCCAACTCCAAATCCTTCCTCCCCTCCAACACAGCACCCGAACCCCCCAACTCCAAATCCTTCCTCCCCTCCAACACAGCCCCCGAACCCCCCAACTCCAAATCCTCCCTCCGTCCAACACAGCACCCGAACCCACCAACTCCAAATCCTCCCTCCCTCCAACACAGCACCCGAACCCCCCAACTCCAAATCCTCAACACAGCACCCGAGCCCACCAACTCCAAATCCTCCCTCCCTCCAACACAGCACCCGAACCCCCCAACTCCAAATCCTCCCTCCGTCCAACACAGCACCCGAACCCCCCAACTTAAAATCCTCAACACAGCACCCGAACCCACCAACTCCAAATCCTCCCTCCCCTCCAACACAGCACCCGATTGCCCCAACTCCAAATCCTCAGCACAGCAACCAAACCCACCAACTCCAAATCCTCCCTCCCCTCCAACACAGCACCCGAACCCCCCAACTCCAAATCCTCACAACAGCACCCGAACCCACCAACTCCAAATCCCCACTCCCTCCAACACAGCACCCAAACCCCTCAACTCCGAATCCTCAACACAGCACCCAAACCCCCAACTCCAAATCCTCCCTCCCCTCCAACACAGCACCCAAACCTCACAACTCCAAATCCTGAACACAGCACCCGAACCCCCCAACTCCAAATCCTCAGAACAGCAACCGAACCCACCAATTCCAAATCCCCCCTCCCTCCAACACAGCACCCAAACCCCTCAACTCAAAATCTCAACACAGCACCCGAACCCCCAACTCAAAATCTCAACACAGCACCCGAACCCCCCAACTCCAAATCCTCCCTCCCTCCAACACAGCACCCAAACCCCCCACTCCAAATCCTCCCTCCCTCCAAAACAGCACCCGAACCCCCCAACTCCAAATCCTCCCTCCCCTCCAACACAGCGTCCGAACCCCGCAACTCCAAATCATCAACACAGCAACCGAGCCCACCAACTCCAAATCCTCAACACAGCACTCGAACCCCCCAACTCCAAATCCTCCCTCCCCTCCAACACAGCACCCGAACCCACCAACTCCAAATCCTCCCTCCCCTCCAACACAGCACCCGAACCCCCCAACTCCAAATCCTCCCTCCGTCCAACACAGCACCCGAACCCTACAACTCCAAATCCTCCCTCCCCTCCAACACAGCACCCGAACCCTACAACTCCAAATCCTCCCTCCCCTCCAACACAGCACCCGAACCCTCACCTCCGAATTCTCCCTCCCCTCCAAGACAGCACCTGAACCCCCAACTCCAAATCCTCCTTCCCCTCCAACACAGCACCCGAACCCCCCAACTCCAAATCCTCCTTCCCCTCCAACACAGCACCCGAACCCTCACCTCCGAATTCTCCCTCCCCTCCAACACAGCGCCCGAACCCTCACCTCCGAATTCTCCCTCCCCTCCAACACAGCGCCCGAACCCCCCAACTCCAAATCCTCCTTCCCCTCCAACACAGCACCCGAACCCCCCCACTCCAAATCCTCCCTCCCTCCAAAACAGCGCCCGAACCCCCCAACTCCAAATCCTCCTTCCCCTCCAACACAGCACCCGAACCCCCCCACTCCAAATCCTCCCTCCCTCCAAAACAGCACCCGAACCCCCCAACTCCAAATCCTCCCTCCCCTCCAACACAGCACCCGAACCCCCCAACTCCAAATCCTCCCTCCCCTCCAACACAGCACCCGAACCCACCAACTCCAAATTCTCAACACAGCACCCGAACCCCCCAACTCCGAATCCTCCCTCCCCTCCAACACAGCACCCGAACCCACGAACCCCAAATTCCCCCTCCATCCAACACAGCACCTGAACCCCTCAACTCCAAATCCTCCCTCCCCTCCAACACAGCATCCAAACCCCCAACTCCAAATCCTCCCTCCCCTCCAACACAGCACCCGTACCCCCCAACTCCAAATCCTCTCACCCTCCAACACAGCACCCAAACCCACCAACTCCAAATCCTCAACACAGCACCCGCACCCCTCAACTCCAAATCCTCCCTCCCTTCCAACAAAGCACCCGAACCCCCCAACTCCAAATCCTCCCTCCCCTCCAACACAGCACCCGAACCCCCCAACTCCAAATCCTCAACACAGCACCAGAACCCACCAACTCCATATCTTCCCTCCCTCCAACACAGCACCCGAACCCTACAACTCCAAATCCTCTCTCCCATCCAACACAGCACCCGAACCCCCCAACTCCAAATCCTCCCTCCCCTCCACAGCACCCGAACCCCCGAACTTAAAATCCTCAACACAGCACCCGAACCCACCAACTCCAAATCCTCCTTCCCCTCCAACACAGCACCCGAACCCCCCAACTCCAAATCCTCAACACAGCACCTGAACCCCCCAACTTCAAATCCTCAACACAGCACCCGCACCCCTCAACTCCAAATCCTCCCTCCCTTCCAACAAAGCACCCGAACCCCCCAACTCCAAATCCTCCCTCCCCTCCAACACAGCACCCGAACCCCCCAACTCCAAATCCTCAACACAGCACCAGAACCCACCAACTCCATATCTTCCCTCCCTCCAACACAGCACCCGAACCCTACAACTCCAAATCCTCTCTCCCATCCAACACAGCACCCGAACCCCCCAACTCCAAATCCTCCCTCTGTCCAACACAGCACCCGAACCCCCCAACTTAAAATCCTCAACACAGCACCCGAACCCACCAACTCCAAATCCTCCTTCCCCTCCAACACAGCACCCGAACCCCCCAACTCCAAATCCTCAACACAGCACCAGAACCCACCAACTCCAAATCCTCAACACAGCACCCGAACCCCCCAACTCCAAATCCTCAACACAGCACACGAAACCCCCAACTCCAAATCCTCAACACAGCACCCGAACCCCCCAACTCCAAATCCTCAACACAGCACACGAACCCCCCAACTCCAAATCCTCAACACAGCACCCGAGCCCACCAACTCCAAATCCTCAACGCAGCACCCGAACCCCTCAACTCCGTATCCTCCCTCCCCTCCAACACAGCACCCGAACCCCCCAACTCCAAATCCTCCCTCCCCTCCAACACAGCACCTGAACTCCCCAACTCCAAATCCTCAACACAGCACCCGAACCCACCAACTCCATATCTTCCCTCCCTCCAACACAGCACCCGAACCCACCAACTTCTAATCCCCTCTCCCTCCAACACAGCACCCGAACCCCCGAACTCCAAATCCTCCCTCCCTCCAACACAGCACCCGAACGCCCCAACTTAAAATCCTCAAAACAGCACCCGAACCCACCAACTCCAAATCCTCCTTCCCCTCCAACACAGCACCCGAACCCCCCAACTCAAATTCCTCAACACAGCACCCGAACCCACCAACTCCAAATTCCCCCTCCCTCCAACACAGCACCTGAACCCCTCAACTCCAAATCCTCCCTCCCCTCCAACACAGCACCCGAACCCGCCAACTCCAAATCCTCAACGCAGCACCCGAACCCACCAACTCCAAATCCCCCCCCTCCAACACTCGAACCAGACTCTCTCAACTCCAAATCCTCCCTCCTGTCCAACACAGCATCCAGACTCTCCCAACTCCAAATACTGCCTCCCATCGGCACAGCTCCCGAACTCTCTCAACTCCAAATCTTCAACCCCCTCCAACACTCGAATCAGACTCTCCCAACTCTAAATCCTCGATCCCATACAGCACAGCAGCCGGACTCTCCCAACTACAAATCCTTGTTCCCATAGAAACCATATAACAACTACAGCACAGAAACAGGCCTTTTGGCCCTTCTTGGCTGTGCCGAACCATTTTCTGCCTAGTCCCACTGACCTGCACACGGACCATATCCCTCCAAACACCTCCCATCCATGTATCTGTCCAATTTATTCTTAAATGTTAAAAAAGAACCCGCATTTACCACCTCGTCTGGCAGCTCATTCCATACTCCCACCACTCTCTGTGTGAAGAAGCCCCTCCGTAATGTTCCCCTTAAACTTTTCCCCCCTCACCCTTAACCCATGTCCTCTGGTTTTTTTCTCCCCTTGCCTCAGTGGAAAAAGCCTGCTTGCATTCACTCTATCTATACCCATCATAATTTTATATACCTCTATCAAATCATTCTTCTACGCTCCAGGGAATAAAGTCCTAACCTATTCAACCTTTCTCTGTAACTGAGTTTCTCAAGTCCCAGCAACATCCTTGTAAACCTTCTCTGTACTCTTTCAACCTTATTTATATCCTTCCTGTAATTTGGTGACCAAAACTGAACACAATACTCCAGATTCGGCCTCACCAATGTCTTATACAACCTCATCATAACATTCCAGCTCTTATACTCAATACTTTGATTAATAAAGGCCAATGTACCAAAAGCTCTCTTTACAACCCTATCTACCTGTGATGCTACTTTTAGGGAATTTTGTATCTGTATTCCCAGGTCCCTCTGTTCTACTGCACTCCTCAGTGCCTTACCATTAACCCTGTATGTTCTACCTTGGTTTGTCCTTCCAACGTGCAATACCTCACATTTGTCTGTATTAAACTCCATCTGCCATTTTTCCAGCTGGTCCAAGTCCCTCTGCAGGCTCTGAAAACCTTCCTCACTGTCTACTACACCTCCAATCTTTGTACCATCAGCAAATTTGCTGATCCAATTTACCACATTATCATCCAGGTCATTGATATAGATGACAAATAACAATGGACCCAGCACTGATCCTTGTGGCACACCACTAGTCACAGGCCTCCACTCGGAGAAGCAATTCTCTAGTACCACTCTTTGGCTTCTTCCATTGAGCCAATGTCTAATCCAATTTACCACCTCTCCATGTATACCTAGCGACTGAATTTTCCTAACTAACCTCCCATGTGGGACCTTGTCAAAGGCCTTACTGAAGTCCATGTAGACAATAACTACTGCCTTCCCTTCATCCACTTTCCTGGTAACCTCCTCGAAAAACTCCAATAGATTGGTCAAACATGATCTACCACGCACAAAGCCATGTTGACTCTCCCTAATAAGTCCCTGTCTATCCAAATGCTTGTAGATTCTGTCTCTTAGTACTCCCTCCAATAACTTACGTACTACCGACATTAAACTTACCGGCCTCTAATTTTCAATCCTTTTTTAAACAACGGAACAACATGAGCCACTCTCCAATCCTCCGGCACCTCACCTGTAGACAGCGACATTTTAAATATTTCTGCCAGGGCCCCTGCAATTTCAACACTAGTCTCCTTCAAGGTCCGAGGGAACACCCTGTCAGGTCCCGGGGATTTATCCACTTTAATTTTCCTCAAGACAGCAAGCACCTCCTCCTTTTCAATCTGTACAGTTCCCATGATCTCACTACTTGTTTCCCTTAATTCCATAGACTTAATGCCAGTTTCCTTAGTAAATACAGACGCAAAAAACCTCTATAAGATCTCCCCCATTTCCTTTGGTTCCGCACATAGCCAACCACTCTGATCTTCAAGAGGACCAATTTTATCCCTTACAATCCTTTTGCTCTTAATATATCTGTAAAAGCTCTTTGGATTATCCTTCACTTTGACTGCCAAGGCAACCTCATGTCTTCTTTTAGCCCTCCTGATTTCTTTCTTAAGTATTTTCTTGCACTTTTTATACTCCTCAAGCACCTTATTTACTCCCTGTTTCCTATACATGTCATACAACTCCCTCTTCTTCTTTATCAGAGTTGCAATATCCCTTGAGAACCAAGGTTCCCTATTCCTATTCACCTTGCCTGTAATCCTGACAGGAACATACAAACTCTGCACTCTCAAAATTTCTCCTTTGAAGACTTCCCACCTACCAATCACATCTTTGCCAGAGAACAACCTGTCCCAATCCACGCTTTTTAGATCCTTTCTCATTTCTTCAAATTTGGCCTTCTTCCAGTTCAGAACCTCAACCCTAGGACCAGATCTATCCTTGTCCATGATCAAGTTGAAACTAATGGTGTTATGATCATTGGAACAAAAGTGCTGCCCTACACAGACTTCCGTCACTTGTCCTAACTCGTTTCCTAACAGGACCTCCAATATTGCATCCCCTCTAGTTGGTCCCTCTATATATTGATTTAGAAAACTTTCCTGAACACATTTTACAAACTCTAAACCATCTAGACCCCTAACAGTATGGGAGACCCAATCAATATATGAAAAATTAAAAGCCCCTACCACCACAACTTTATGTTTCCTGCAGTTGCCTGCTATCTCTCTGCAGATTTGCACTTCCAAGTCTCGTTGACTATTGGGTGGTCTGTAATACAATCCCACTAATGTGGCCATACCTTTCCTGTTTCTCAGCTCCACCCATAAGGACTCAGTAGACAAGCCCTCTAATCTGTCCTGCCTGAGCACTGCTGTAACATTTTCCCTAACAAGCAATGCTACTCCCCCACCTTTCATTCCTCTGCCTCGATCACATCTGAAACATCGGAACCCTGGAATATTAAGCTGCCAGTCCTGCCCCTCCTGTAGCCAAGTTTCACTAATTGCTATAACGTCATAATTCCACGTGTCAATCCACGCCCTCAATTTATCCGCCTTCCCTGCAATACTCCTAGCATTGAAATATATACACCTCAGAAGATTTTTACCACCACTCACAACCTTTCTATTAGCGGATTTGCTTGAACTTTTAACATTTATTTTCACCCCAGCCACACTGTCAGCTCTGGCACTCTGGTTCCCATCCCCCTGCAAATCTAGTTTAAAGCCTCCCCAATAGCACTAACAAACCTCACTGAAAGGATATTGGTCCCCCTGTAGTTCAAGTGTAACCCGTCTCTCTTGTACAGGTCCCACCTGCCCCAGAAGAGGTCCCAATGATCCTGAAATCTGAAACCCTGCCCCCTACACCAGTTCATCAGCCACTTGTTCATCCTCCAGAGCATCCTATTCCTACCCTCACTGGCACCGAGCACAGGTAGCAATCCTGAGATTACCACCCTGGAGGTCCTGCTTTTCAACTTCCTACCAAGCTCTCTATACTCACTGTCCAGGACCTCCTCACTCTTCCTTGCAATGTCATTGGTACCGATATGCACCACGACATCTGGCTGATCATCCTCCCACTTCAGAATGTCATGCAAGCGATCAGAGACATCCTTGACCCTGGCACCGGGAGGCAACAAACCATCCTGGATTCTCTGTCACGACCACAGAACTTCCTATCTGCACCTCTAACTATCGAATCCCCTATCACTACCGCTCTCCTCTTTTCCACCCTCCCTTCTGCACTGCAGAGCCAGACTCGGTGCCAGAGATCCGGCTACTGCAGCTTGTCCCAGGTAAGTCATCCCCCCCCAACAGTATCCAATGCGGTACACTTGTTGCTGAGGGGAATGGCCACGGGGAACCCTGCTCTGCCTGCCCTTTCCCCTTCCCTCGCCTGACAGTGACCCAATTTCCTGTGATCTGCTCCTTTGGCGTAACTACCTCCCTGTAGCTACGATCTATAATCTCCTCATTCTCCCGAATGATCCGCAGGTCATCCAGCTCCTGCTCCAGTTCCCTGACGTGGTTTGTTAGGAGCTGCAGCTGGATGCACTTCCTGCAGGTATCGTTGTCAGGGACACCGGAGGGCTCCCTGACTTCCCACATCCTGCAAGAGGAGCATTCCAACATCCTGCCTGGCATTCTCTCTACTCTAAACAATCTGAACAAAAAACTTACCGGAACCTACCCTGGACTCCGCCTGTTCTCGCTGAAGCCTGTTGAGCCAAAGCCGTCCCACTCTGACTCAGTCCACTCCGATGATGGCCGCTGTATATGGTGGTCTGCTTTTAAACCTTGGCGTGCTACGTCACGCGCCTACGCAGTGCAGACCCTTCTCCCCGAGCAGTGTTTAAAAAAAACGAATTTTTCTACCCGATTTCTTCACTCCCTTCTTCTCAGCTGCTTGCTTCGCACAGCACCTGAACTCTCTCAACTCCAAATCCTTGATCCCTTCCAACAGAGCATCCGAATCCTCCCAATTCCAAATCCTCCTAACCCTCCAACACTGCACCCACACAGTCCCAACTCCAAATCCTCCCTCCCCTCCAACACTGGACCCAGACTCTCCCAACTCAAAATCCTCGAGCCCCTCCAGCACAACACCCAGACACTCCCATCTCCAAATTCTCCCTCCCTTCCAACACAGCACCCAAATTGTCCCAACTCCAAATCCTCCCTCCCCTCCAACACTGGAACCAGACTCTCCCAACTCCAAATCCTCGATCCCATACAGCACAGCACCCGGACTCTCCCAACTACAGATTCTCGATCCCCTTGGCACAGCACCCGAACTCTCTCAACTACAAATCCTCGATCTGTTCCAACACAGCACCCAAACTCTCTCAACTCCAAATCCTCGATCCCCTCGGCACAACACCCGAATTCTACCTACTTGAAATCTTCACTCCCCTCCAACACAGCACCTGGACTCCCCCAACTCCAAATCCTCGATCTCCTTGGCACAGCATCCGGACTCTCCCAACTCCAAGTGCTGCCTCCCCTCCGCACAGCTCCCAGACTCTCCGAACTCCAAATCCTCCCTCCCTTCCAACACAGCACCCAAACTCTCCCAACTGCAAATCCTCGATCCCTTCGAACACAGCACCCGGACTCTCCCAACTGCAAATCTTCCCTCCCATCCAACACAGCACCCAAACTCTCCCAACTCCAAATCCACGATCCCCTCCAACACAGCACCCGGACTCTACAAAATCCAAATCCTCGATCCCCTTGGCACAGCACCCAAACTCTCCCAACTTCAAATCCTCGAACCTTTCCAACACAGCACCCGAACCCTGCAACTCCAAATCCTCCCTCCCCTCCAACACAGCACCCGAATTCTCTCAGCTCCAAATTCTCCCTCCCCTCCAACACAGTACCTGGTCTCTCCCAACTCCAAATCCTCGATCTCCTCAGTACAGCACCTGGACTCTCCCAAGTCCAAATCTTCGAGCCCGTCCTACACAACACCCGGACACTCCCAACTCCAAATCCTCCCTCCCTCCAACACAGCACCTGGACTGTCCCAACTCCGAATCCTGGATCCCCACCAAGACAGCACACGGACTCTCCCAGCTCTAAAGCCTCAATCCCCTCCAAAACAGCACCCAGACCCTCCCAACTGTACATTCTCCCTCCTCTCCAACACTGAACCCAGACTCTCTCAACTCCAAATCCTCGATCCCCTCAAACACAGCACCTAGTCTCTCCGAACTCCAAATCCTTTCTCCCCTCCATCACTGGAACCTGACTCTCCCAACACCAAATGCTCCCTCGCATCGCATACAGCACCCGGACTCTTACAACTCCAAATCCTCCCTCCCTTCCAACACTGGGACCAGGACTATCCAACTCCAAATCCTCCATCCCCTCCAACACAGCATCCAGACTCTCCCAACTCCAAATACTGCCTCCTCTCGGCACAGCTCCCAGACTTTCTCGACTCCAAATCCTCCCTCCCATCAAACACAGCACCCGGTCTCTCCCAACTGCAAATCCTCGATCTCCTCCAACTCAGCACCCAGACTTTCCCAACTACAAATCCTCCCCTCGCTCCAACACGGCATCTTTGGCAAACTGGGAACCCTGGTTTGATGCTGATGTCTGGTGGAGTTGGCACTTTTCTCGGTGACCTCGTGGAAGTCCCCCAGGGGCTCTGGTTCCCTCCCACATTGCAACGACAGGTGCGGTAGGTGGGGTAGAATGGAGGTGGGAAGGCAGTGGGTGGGCCACAGGCAGATGAGACACCATATCCAATCAAACAATCTCCACACGCAACGTGGAACATCCTTCTCACTGTCTGTGCAAGACAACACAGAGCGTAGGTGGGTTGGGAGGGCAAGTTCTACCCATCCGCTCACAACTGATGATGAATCCTGTTTTTACTCCCTCACCCTCCCTATTCCCCTTTCCCCTCTTCCCCCTTCCAATCTATCCCCCTCCCCCTCGTCATCCCCACTCCCCCAACCTTTTGCCCCTCTCCCCTCCCCTTTCCCACCTTCCCCTCCCCCTGTCCACCCCTCACCCACACTCCACCCCCTCCACCTTCCATCCCTCCACCGCTCCACCTTTCCACCCCTCCCCTCCACCCTCCACCCCTCCCCCATCCTCTCCAACATTCCTCCTCAGATCGATGAGTTGAAGAACGAGAACACACTCCTCCGTGCCCAGCTACAGCAACATGGGATCGAGTTGGTGACCGAGGTTCCTCAGCAGTAGAACAGACCCCTCTATCTCTCTCCCTGACTCCAGCTCCTAGACAGATCTCCGTTTTATTCCTCTTTTCTTTCACTTCCCGGGAACCTTGCTCCACGTCATTTGCTGTTTTTGTAGTTTCCAGTATACAGGCTGAGCAGCGTCGAGAGGCAGTTCTGAGTGAAAGAGTAGGCGGGGTGGTGCGTATGTGTGCGCGCGTGTGTGTGTGTGTGTGTGTGTGTGTGTGTGAGAGAGAGAGAGTGAGAGAGGAAGGGCGGGAAGTTTAAATTTAAGGACTTGTGTATATTTAGTACGAATAATGCGAATGTTATATACTCAATAAACTGAGTCAGCCAATGGCTGTACTCTTTATTGCCGCCCCTTTTCTGCATTGGCCAATGACTGTGTCTCATCTCGCAATGTGGGCTCCATTTCTTCTTTGTGCATACGCAACCAGTGGCTGTGTACAGTCGTCTGGGGTCAGACAGTTGCCCCACAGCACATTCTCAGCAAATCCAACACACCCCAGATGCTGGAGGAACTCAGCCAGTCAGTCAGCATCGCTGGAAATGAATAAATGGGCCAAGACCAAACCTGATGACTGGGTACTATTTTGTGGGGTAAACTGTGTTGCCCACAGTGCAATCTAAGCCAATGGATGAGTGACAGCTTGGCAAAAAAGCTCATTGGATCAGTGGGTTTCAGCTCCTGCAACCGCTATACTACCATTCACCCCCAGTGCCCATGGACAGCCAATGGAAGTCCAGGGTAAGGATTCAGTTGCCTTCTGGTTCTCTCAAATGACTAACCGTAGGTCTCCGTCAACACTTTACCAGGCGATGTCTTCCCAGCGGCCGTTTGCTCTGGATTTCCAAATGGACCATGGGGTTGTCTAGTCTGTCGATGCCCAGAGGGTCAGAAGCACTGACAAGTCTGAGAGTAGTTGTTTTGTGAAAGACATAAAGATTACCAGATTTCCAAAAAGAGAATTAGACTATATGATAATTGGGTCCCTTCATCCCTCACCTCAGTCCCCTCATCCCTCACCTCAGTCCCCTCGTCCCTCACCTCAGTCCGTCCATCCCTCACCTCAGTCCCCCCGTCCCTCACAGCAGTCCGTCCGTCCCTCACCTCAGTCCCCTCATCCCTCACCTCAGTCCCCCTCGTCCCTCACCTCAGTCCCCTCATCCCTCACCTCAGTCCCCTCATCCCTCACCTCAGTCCCCATCCCTCACCTCAGTCCCCTCATCCCTCACCTCAGTCCCCCGTCCCTCACCTCAGTCCCCTCATCCCTCACCTCAGTCCCCCATCCCTCACCTCAGTCCGTCCGTCCCTCACCTCAGTCCCCTCATCCCTCATCTCAGTCCCGTCCGTCCCTCACCTCAGTCCCCTCGTCCCTCACCTCAGTCCCCTCGTCCCTCATCTCAGTCCCGCTGTCCCTCACCTCAGTCCCCCCGTCCCTCACATCAGTCCGTCCGTCCTTCACCTCAGTCCCCACATCCCTCACCTCAGTCCCCCGTCCCTCACCTCAGTCCCCTCATCCCTCATCTCAGTCCCCCCGTCCCTCACATCAGTCCGTCCGTCCCTCACCTCAGTCCGTCCGTCCTTCACCTCAGTCCCCCGTCCCTCACAGCAGTCCGTCCGTCCCTCACCTCAGTCCCCTCATCCCTCACCTCAGTCCCCCTCGTCCCTCACCTCAGTCCCCTCATCCCTCACCTCAGTCCCCGCATCCCTCACCTCAGTCCCCCGTCCCTCACCTCTCCCCCATCCCTCACCTCAGTCCGTCCGTCCCTCACCTCAGTCCCCTCATCCCTCATCTCAGTCCCGTCCGTCCCTCACCTCAGTCCCCTCGTCCCTCATCTCAGTCCCGCTGTCCCTCACCTCAGTCCCCCGTCCCTCACATCAGTCCATCCGTCCTTCACCTCAGTCCCCACATCCCTCACCTCAGTCCCCCGTCCCTCACCTCAGTCCCCTCATCCCTCATCTCAGTCCCCCGTCCCTCACATCAGTCCGTCCGTCCCTCACCTCAGTCCATCCGTCCTTCACCTCAGTCCCCTCATCCCTCACCTCAGTCCCCCATCCCTCATCTCAGTCCCCCCTCCCCCGTCCCTCACCTCATTCCCCCGTCCCTCACCGCATTCCTCCCGTCCTCCTCGGTCCCCCCGTCCCTCACCTCGGTCCCCCCATCCCTCACCTCAGTCCGTCCGTCCCTCACCTCAGTCCGTCCGTCCCTCACCTCAGTCCCCTCATCCCTCACCTCAGTCCCCCTCTTCCCTCACCTCAGTCCCCTCATCCCTCATCTCAGTCCCCATCCCTCACCTCAGTCCCCTCATCCCTCACCTCAGTCCCCCGTCCCTCACCTCAGTCCCCTCATCCCTCACCTCAGTCCCCCGTCCCTCACCTCAGTCCCCCCGTCCCTCACCTCAGTCCGTCCGTCCCTCACCTCAGTCCCCTCATCCCTCATCTCAGTCCCATCCGTCCCTCACCTCAGTCCCCTCGTCCCTCATCTCAGTCCCCCCCGTCCCTCACATCAGTCCGTCCGTCCCTCACCTCAGTCCATCCGTCCCTCACCTCAGTCCCGTCATCCCTCATCTCAGTCCCGTCCGTCCCTCACCTCAGTCCCCTCGTCCCTCATCTCAGTCCCGCTGTCCCTCACCTCAGTCCCCCGTCCCTCACCTCAGTCCCCCCCGTCCCTCACATCAGTCCCCCCCGTCCCTCACATCAGTCCGTCCGTCCTTCACCTCAGTCCCCACATCCCTCACCTCAGTCCCCCGTCCCTCACCTCAGTCCCCTCATCCCTCATCTCAGTCCCCCCGTCCCTCACATCAGTCCGTCCGTCCCTCACCTCAGTCCCCTCATCCCTCACCTCAGTCCCCCCCCGTCCCTCACCTCATTCCCCCGTCCCTCACCGCATTCCTCCCGTCCTCCTCGGTCCCCCCTGTCCCTCACCTCGGTCCCCCCATCCCTCACCTCGGTCCCCCGTCCCTCACCATAGTGCCCCCACCCTCACCACAGTCCCTCCAACCCTCACCACAGTACCTCCGTCCCTCACATCAGTCCCTCCGTCCCTCAACTCAGTCCCTCCGTCCCTCACCTCAGTTCCTCCGTCCCTCAACTTAGTCCCTTCGTCCCTCACCTCAGTCCCCCTGTCCCTCACCTCAGTCCTCCATCCCTCACCTCAGTCTCCCAATCCATCAATACAGTACCCCTCGTACCTCACCACAGTCCCTCCATCACTCACCACACACCCCCTTGTCCCTCACCACAATCCCTCCGACTGTCCCTCACATCAGTCCTTCCGTCCCTCACCTCAGTTGCCCATCCCCCATTACAGTCTCCCCGTCCTTCACCTCATTCGCCCGTCCCTCACCTCAGTCCCTTCGTCCCTCACCTCAGTCCTTTCGTCCCTCACCTCAGTCCTCCTGTCCCTCACCTCAGTCCTCCGTCCCTCACCTCAGTCTCCCAATCTCTCAGCACGGTCCCCGTCATCTTTCGCCACAGTCCCTCCGTCCCTCACCTGAATCCACCGTCCCTCACCTCGTCCCCGTCCCTCACCTCGTCCCCCGTTCCCCCACTTCAGTCCCCCGTCCGTCACCTCAGTCCCCCTTGTCCCACACCACAGTCGCCCGTCCCTCACCTCAGTCCCCCATCCCTCACCGCAGTCCCCTACGTCCCTCACCACAGTGGCCTGTCCCTGACCTCAGTCCCCGTCCCTCACTTCAGTCCCCCCATCCCTCACCACAGTCCCCTACGTCCCTCACCACAGTGGCCTGTCCCTCACCTCAGTCCCAGTCCCTCACTTCAGTCCCTGTCCCTCACTTCAGTCCCGCCGTCCGTCACCACAGTTCCTCCATCCCTCACCACAGTCCCCCGTCCCTCATCACAGTCTCCCCGTCCTTCACCTCATTCCCCTGGCCCTCAACTCATTCCCCCAGCCTCACCTCATTCCTCCGTTCCCTGCCTCAGTCCTCCGTTCCCCACCTCAGTTCCTCCGTTCCCTACCTCAGTCCTCCGTTCCCCACCTCAGTCCCCCGTCCATCAATACAGTACCCCTCGTACCTCACCACAGTCCCTCGATCCCTCACCACATGTCCCCTCGTCCTTCACCACAGTTCCCCTCGTCCGTCACCACAGTCCCCCCCGTCCGTCACCACAGTCCCCCCGTCCGTCACCACAGTCCCCCCGTCCCTCACCGCATTCCTCCCGTCCTCCTCGGTCCCCCCTGTCCTTCACCTCGGCCCCCCCGTCCCTTACCTCAGTCCCCCGTCCCTCACCATAGTGCCCCCGTCCCTCACCACAGTCCCTCCGACCCTCACCACAGTCCCTTCGTCCTTCACCTCAGTCCCCCTGTCCCTCACCTCAGTCCCCCTGTCCCTCACCTCAGTCCTCCGTCCCTCACCTCAGTCTCCCAATCCATCAATACAGTACCCCTCGTACCTCACCACAGTCCCTCCGACCCTCACCACAGTCCCTCCGTCCCTCACCTCAGTTCCTCCGTCCCTCAACTTAGTCCCTTCGTCCTTCACCTCAGTCCCCCTGTCCCTCACCTCAGTCCCCCTGTCCCTCACCTCAGTCCCCCTGTCCCTCACCTCAGTCCTCCGTCCCTCACCTCAGTCTCCCAATCCATCAATACAGTACCCCTCGTACCTCACCACAGTTCCTCCATCCCTCACCACAGTCTCCCTCGACCCTCATCACAGTCTCCCCGTCCTTCACCTCATTCCCCCGGCCCTCAACTCATTCCCCCAGCCTCACCTCATTCCTCCGTTCCCTGCCTCAGTCCTCCGTTCCCCACCTCAGTCCCTCCGTTCCCTACCTCAGTCCTCCGTTCCCCACCTCAGTCCCCCGTCCATCAATACAGTACCCCTCGTACCTCACCACAGTCCCTCGATCCCACCACATGTCCCCTCGTCCTTCACCACAGTTCCCCTCGTCCTTCACCACAGTTCCCCTCGTCCCTCACCACAGTCCCCCCGTCCGTCACCACAGTCCCCCCGTCCCTCACCTCATTCCCCCGTCCCTCACCGCATTCCTCCCGTCCTCCTCGGTCCCCCCTGTCCTTCACCTCGGCCCCCCCATCCTTTACCTCAGTCCCCCGTCCCTCACCATAGTGCCCCCGTCCCTCACCACAGTCCCTCCGACCCTCACCACAGTCCCTTCGTCCTTCACCTCAGTCCCCCTGTCCCTCACCTCAGTCCTCTGTCCCTCACCTCAGTCTCCCAATCCATCAATACAGTACCCCTCGTACCTCACCACAGTCCCTCCATCACTCACCACACACCCCCTCGTCCCTCCGACTGTCCCTCACATCAGTCCCTCCATCCCTCACCTCAGTTGCCCGTCCCTCATCACAGTCTCCCCGTCCTTCACCTCATTCGCCCGTCCCTCACCTCAGTCCTCCGTCCCTCACCTCAGTCTCCCAATCTCTCAGCACGGTCCCCGTCATCTTTCACCACAGTCCCTCCGTCCCTCACCTGAATCCACCGTCCCTCACCTGAATCCCCCGTCCCTCACTTCGTCCCCCGTTCCCCCACTTCAGTCCCCCGTCCGTCACCTCAGCACCCTTGTCCCACACCACAGTCGCCCGTCCCTCACCTCAGTCCCCCATCCCTCACCACAGTCCCCTACGTCCCTCACCACAGTGGCCTGTCCCTGACCTCAGTCCCCGTCCCTCACTTCAGTCCCTGTCCCTCACTTCAGTCCCGCCGTCCGTCACCACAGTTCCTCCATCCCTCACCACAGTCCCCCGTCCCTCATCACAGTCTCCCCGTCCTTCACCTCATTCCCCCGGCCCTCAACTCATTCCCCCAGCCTCACCTCATTCCTCCGTTCCCTGCCTCAGTCCTCCGTTCCCCACCTCAGTCCCTCCGTTCCCTACCTCAGTCCTCCGTTCCCCACCTCAGTCCCCCGTCCATCAATACAGTACCCCTCGTACCTCACCACAGTCCCTCGATCCCTCACCACATGTCCCCTCGTCCTTCACCACAGTTCCCCTCGTCCCTCACCACAGTCCCCCCCGTCCGTCACCACAGTCCCCCCGTCCGTCACCACAGTCCCTCCATCCCTCACCTCAGTTGCCCGTCCCTCATCACAGTCTCCCCGTCCTTCACCTCATTCGCCCGTCCCTCACCTCAGTCCTCCGTCCCTCACCTCAGTCTCCCAATCTCTCAGCACGGTCCCCGTCATCTTTCACCACAGTCCCTCCGTCCCTCACCTGAATCCACCGTACCTCACCTGAATCCCCCGTCCCTCACCTCGTCCCCGTTCCCCCACCTCGTCCCCGTTCCCCCACTTCAGTCCCCCGTCCGTCACCTCAGTCCCCCTTGTCCCACACCACAGTCGCCCGTCCCTCACCACAGTCGCCCGTCCCTCACCTCAGTCCCCATCCCTCACCTCAGTCGCTTCATCCCTCAACTCAGTCCCTCCATCCCTCACCTCAGTCCCCGTCCCTCACCTCAGTCGCTTCGTCCCTCAACTCAGTCCCTTCGTCCTTCACCTCAGTCCCCCTGTCCCTCACCTCAGTCTCCCAATCCATCAATACAGTACCCCTCGTACCTCACCACAGTCCCTCGATCCCTCACCACAGTCTCCCTCGACCCTCATCACAGTTCCCCTCGTCCCTCACCACAGTCCCCTACGTCCCTCACCATAGTCGCCTGTCCCTCACCTCAGTCCCCGTCCCTCACTTCAGTCCCGCCGTCCCTCACCGCAGTCCCTCCATCCCTCACCTCAGTTGCCCGTCCCTCATCACAGTCTCCCCGTCCTTCACCTCATTCGCCCGTCCCTCACCTCAGTCCTCCGTCCCTCACCTCAGTCTCCCAATCTCTCAGCACGGTCCCCGTCATCTTTCACCACAGTCCCTCCGTCCCTCACCTGAATCCACCGTACCTCACCTGAATCCCCCGTCCCTCACTTCGTCCCCCGTTCCCCCACTTCAGTCCCCCGTCCGTCACCTCAGCACCCTTGTCCCACACCACAGTCGCCCGTCCCTCACCTCAGTCCCCCATCCCTCACCACAGTCCCCTACGTCCCTCACCACAGTGGCCTGTCCCTGACCTCAGTCCCCGTCCCTCACTTCAGTCCCCGTCCCTCACTTCAGTCCCGCCGTCCGTCACCACAGTTCCTCCATCCCTCACCACAGTCCCCCGTCCCTCATCACAGTCTCCCCGTCCTTCACCTCATTCCCCCGGCCCTCAACTCATTCCCCCAGCCTCACCTCATTCCTCCGTTCCCTGCCTCAGTCCTCCGTTCCCCACCTCAGTCCCTCCGTTCCCTACCTCAGTCCTCCGTTCCCCACCTCAGTCCCCCGTCCATCAATACAGTACCCCTCGTACCTCACCACAGTCCCTCGATCCCTCACCACATGTCCCCTCGTCCTTCACCACAGTTCCCCTCGTCCCTCACCACAGTCCCCCCCGTCCGTCACCACAGTCCCCCCGTCCGTCACCACAGTCCCTCCATCCCTCACCTCAGTTGCCCGTCCCTCATCACAGTCTCCCCGTCCTTCACCTCATTCGCCCGTCCCTCACCTCAGTCCTCCGTCCCTCACCTCAGTCTCCCAATCTCTCAGCACGGTCCCCGTCATCTTTCACCACAGTCCCTCCGTCCCTCACCTGAATCCACCGTACCTCACCTGAATCCCCCGTCCCTCACCTCGTCCCCGTTCCCCCACCTCGTCCCTGTTCCCCCACTTCAGTCCCCCGTCCGTCACCTCAGTCCCCCTTGTCCCACACCACAGTCGCCCGTCCCTCACCTCAGTCCCCGTCCCTCACCTCAGTCGCTTCATCCCTCAACTCAGTCCCTCCATCCCTCACCTCAGTCCCCGTCCCTCACCTCAGTCGCTTCGTCCCTCAACTCAGTCCCTTCGTCCTTCACCTCAGTCCCCCTGTCCCTCACCTCAGTCTCCCAATCCATCAATACAGTACCCCTCGTACCTCACCACAGTCCCTCGATCCCTCACCACAGTCTCCCTCGACCCTCATCACAGTTCCCCTCGTCCCTCACCACAGTCCCCTACGTCCCTCACCATAGTCGCCTGTCCCTCACCTCAGTCCCCGTCCCTCACTTCAGTCCCGCCGTCCCTCACCGCAGTCCCTCCGTCCCTCACCACAGTCCCCGTCCCTCATCACAGTCTCCCTGTCCTTCACCTCATTCCCCCGGCCCTCAACTCATTCCCCCAGCCTCACCTCATTCCTCCGTCCCTCACCTCAGTCTCCTCGTCCATCAATACAGTACCCCTCGTACCTCACCACAGTCCCTCGATCCCTCACCACAGTTCCCCTCGTCCCTCACCACAGTCTCCCACATTCCTCACCACAGTCGCCCGTCCCTCACCTCAGTTCCCGTCCCTCACTTCAGTCCCGCCGTTCCTCACCTGAGTTCCTCCATCCCTCAACTTAGTCCCTTCGTCCTTCACCTCAGTCCCCCTGTCCCTCACCTCAGTCTCCCAATCCATCAATACAGTACCCCTCGTACCTCACCACAGTCCCTCGATCCCTCACCACACACCCCCTTGTCCCTCACCACAGTCCCTCCGACTCCCTCACATCAGTCCTTCCGTCCCTCACCTCAGTTGCCCGTCCCTCATCACAGTCTCCACGTCCTTCACCTCATTCGCCCGTCCCTCACCTCAGTCCCTTCGTCCCTCACCTCAGTCCCCCGTCCCTCACCTCAGTCTCCCAATTACTCAGCACGGTCCCCGTCATCTTTCACCACAGTCCCTCCGTCCCTCACCTGAATCCACCGTACCTCACCTGAATCCCCCGTCCCTCACCTCGTCCCCGTTCCCCCACTTCAGTCCCCCGTCCGTCACCTCAGTCCCCCTTGTCCCACACCACAGTCGCCCGTCCCTCACCTCAGTCGCTTCATCCCTCAACTCAGTCCCTCCATCCCTCACCTCAGTCGCTTCGTCCCTCAACTCAGTCCCTTCGTCCTTCACCTCAGTCCCCCTGTCCCTCACCTCAGTCTCCCAATCCATCAATACAGTACCCCTCGTACCTCACCACAGTCCCTCGATCCCTCACCACAGTCTCCCTCGACCCTCATCACAGTTCCCCTCGTCCCTCACCACAGTCCCCCACGTCCCTCACCACAGTCCCCTACGTCCCTCACCACAGTCGCCTGTCCCTCACCTCAGTCCCCGTCCCTCACTTCAGTCCCGCCGTCCCTCACCGCAGTCCCTCCGTCCCTCACCACAGTCCCCGTCCCTCATCACAGTCTCCCCGTCCTTCACCTCATTACCCCGGCCCTCAACTCATTCCCCCAGCCTCACCTCATTCCTCCGTCCCTCACCTCAGTCTCCTCGTCCATCAATACAGTACCCCTCGTACCTCACCACAGTCCCTCGATCCCTCACCACAGTCTCCCACATTCCTCACCACAGTCGCCCGTCCCTCACCTCAGTTCCCGTCCCTCACTTCAGTCCCGCCGTTCCTCACAACAGTCCCCCGTCCCTCACCACAGTCTCTCCGTCCGACACCACAGCCCCCCCATCCCTCAGCACAGTCCCTCCGTACCTCACGTCATTCCCCTGTCTCTCACCTCATTCTTCCCTCCCCTCACCTCGGCCCCCACCGTCCCTCACCTCAGTCTCCTCGTCCATCAATACAGTCCCCCTCGTCCATCTATACAGTCCCCCTCGTCCCTCACCACAGTCCCCCTCGTCCCTCACCTCAGTCCCCCCGTCCCTCACCTCAGTCCCCTCCGACCCTCACCTCAATCTCCTCGTCCATCAATACAGTCCCCCTTGTCCCTCACCACAGTCCCCCGTCCCTCATCACAGTCTCCCCGTCCTTCACCTCATTCCCCCGGCCCTCAACTCATTCCCCCAGCCTCACCTCATTCCTCCGTCCCTCACGTCAGTCCCTCCGTCCCTCACCTCAGTCCCTCCGTTCCCCACCTCAGTCCCTCTGTTCCCTACCTCAGTCCTCCGTTCCCCACCTCAGTCCCCCGTCCGTCACCTCAGCCCCGTCCCTCACCACAGTCCCTCCGTCCCTCACCACAGTCTCCTTGTCCATCAATACAGTACCCCTCGTACCTCACCACACCCCTCGATCCCTCACCACGGTTCCCCTCGTCCTTCACCACAGTCCCCCACGTCCCTCACCTCAGTCCCCGTCCCTCACCACAGTCCCCCGTCCGTCACCTCAGCCACTGTCCCTCACCACAGTCCCTCCGTCCCTCACCACAGTCCCTCCGTCCGACACCACAGTCCCCCCCATCCCTCAGCACAGTCCCTCCGTACCTCACGTCATTCCCCCGTCTCTCACCTCATTCCTCCCATCCCTCACCTCGGTCCCCCCTGTCCCTCACCTCGGCCCCCTCCCTTCACCTCGGCCCCCACTGCCCCTCACCTCAGTCTCTTCGTCCATCAATACAGTCCCCCTCGTCCCTCACCACAGTCCCCCTCGTCCCTCACCTCGACCCCGTCCCCCACTTCAGTCCCCCCCTCCGTCACCTCACTCCCGCTTGTCCCTCACCTCAGTCCCTCGTACCCTCCCCACATTCCCCCTGTCACTCACCACAGTCCTCCCGTTCCTCAGCTCATTCCCCCCACCCTCACCACAGTCCTGCCGTCCCTCACCTCAGTCCCCCGTCCCTCACCATGGTCCGTCCGTCACTTCATTCCCGCCGTCCCTTACCTCAGTCCCCCCATCACCCACCTCAGTCCCCTGCCCCTCACCACAGTGCCCACGTCCCTCACCTCAGTCCCATTCGTCCCTCACCTCAATCCCATTTCTCCCTCACCACAGTCCGCGTCCCTCACCTCAGTTTTCCCGTTCCTCAACACAGTCCCTCCGTTCCTCACCACAGTACTTCCGTTCCTCTCCACAGTCCCTCCATCCCTCACCTCAGACACCGTCCCTCATCTCGGTCCCTGTTCCCCACCAGAGGCCCTCACCTCACTCCCCGTGCCTCATCAAGGTCCGTCCTTACCTCACCTCGGCCCCCCCCTTCCCTCACCTCAATCTCCCATCCCCCAGCTCAGTCCCCCGTCCCTCACCACGGTGCCTCCCTTCCTCACAGTCCCTCCGTCCCTCACCTCAGACACTGTCCCTCACCTCACTCCCCGTGCCTCATCAAGGTCCGTCCTTACCTCACCTCGGCCCCCGCTTCCCTCACCTCAATCCCCCATCCCCCAGCTCAGCCCCCCGTCCCTCACCACGGTGCCTCCCTCCCTCACCTCAGTCTCCCCGTCCCTCACCTCAGTTTTCCCGTTCCTCACCACAGCCCCTCCGACCCTCATCTCAGCCTCCCCGTCCCTCACCACACTCCCCCGTCCTTCACCTCAGTCCCCCATCCCTCACCGCCTTCCCTCCGTCCCTTACCTCAGTCCCCATCCCTCACCACGGTCCCCCTCATCGCTCACCACAGTCCCTCCATCCCTCGCCTGAATTCCCCGTCCCTCACCTTGTCCCCATCCCTCACCTCATCCCCGTCCCTCACCTCATTTCCTCCGTTCCCCACCTCAGTCCCCCACTTCAGTCCCCCGTCCATCACCTCAGTCCCCCGTCCGTCACTCAGCCCTCCTCATCCCTCACCACAGTCGTCTGTGCCTCACCTCAGTCCCTCCTTTCCTCACCACATTTCCTTGTCCCTCACCACAGACCTCCCGTCCCTCAGCTCATTTCACCCATCCCTCAGCTTATTCCCTCTGTCTTTCACCACAGTCCCTCCGTCCCTCACCTCAGTCCCCCTCCCTCACCTCAGTCCAAGTCCCTCACCTCAGTCCCGGTCCCTCATCACAGTCCCTCCGTTCCTCACCACAGTCCCTCTGTCCCTCACCTCAAACCCCGTCTCTCACCTCAGTCCCCGTCCCTCACCACAGTCCCTCCCTCCCTCACCTCAGTCTCCCCGTCCCTTACCTCAGTTTTCCCGTTCATCACCACAGTCCCTCCGACCCTCACCACAGTTTTCCCGTCCCTCACCTCAGACCCATCCCTCATCACAGTCCCTTTGTCCTTCACCTCATCCCTGTCCCTCACCTCAGTCTCCCCGTCCCTCACCACAGTCCCTCCCTCCCTCACCTCAGTCTCCCCGTCCCTCACCTCAGTTTTCCTGTTCATCACCACAGTCCCTTCAACCCTTACCTCAGTCTCCCCGTTCCTCACCACAGTCTCCCCGTCCCTCACCACAGTCTCCCCGTCCCTCACCACAGACCCGTCCCTCATCACAGTCCCTTTGTCCTTCACCTCATCCCTGTCCCTCACCTCAGTCTCCCCGTCCCTCACCTCAGTTTCCCCGTCCCTCACCACAGACCCGTCCCTCATCACAGTCCCTTCATCCTTCACTTCAGTCCCTGTCCCTCACCTCAGTCTCCCCGTCCCTCACCTCAGTCTCCCCGTCCCTCACCACAGTCTCCCCGTCCCTCACCACAGACCCGTCCCTCATCACAGTCCCTTCGTCCCTCACCTCAGTCCCTGTCCCTCACCTCAGTCTCCCCGTCCCTCACCACAGTGCCCCATCCCTCACCACAGTGCCCACGCCCCTCACCTCAGTCCCCGTCCCTCACCACCGTCCCTCCATCTCTCACCGAGTCCCTCCGTCCCTCACCTCAGTCCCCGTCCATCACCTCAGTCCCCCGTCCCTCCCCTCAGTCCCCCGTCCGTCACCACAGTTCCACTCGTCCCTCATCACAGTCCCTCCGTCCCTCACTTCAATCCCTCTGTCCCTCACCTCTGTCCCTTCGTCCATCACCTCAGTCTCCCCGTCCCTCACCACAGTCCCTCCATCCCTCATCTCACTCTCCCCGTCCCTCACCATAGTCCCCCTCGTCCCACCTCATTCCCCCACCTCATTCCCCCGTCCCTCACTTCAGTCCCACTCATCCCTCACCTCAGTCTCCCCGTCCCTCACCACAGTCCCTCCGTTCGGCACCACAGTCCCCACCGTCCCTCACCTCAGTCCCCCTAATCCCTCACCACAGTCCCTCCGTCCCTCACCTGAATCCCCAGTCCCTCACCTCGTCCCCGTCCCTCAGATCAGTCCCACTCATCCCTCAGCACTGTTCCCCTGTCCCTCCCCACAGTCCCTCTGTCCCTCATCACAGTCTCCCCGTCCTTCACCTCATTCCCCCGGCCCTCACCTCAGTCTCCTCTCCCTCAGCACAGTCCCCCTATTCCTTCACCTCATTCCCCTCGTCCATCACCTCAGTCCCTCCGTTCCTAACCTCATTCCCCTGTCCCTCAGCTTATTCCCCCATCCCTCACCACAGTCCTCCCATCCCTCACCTTAGTCCCCTGTCCCTCACCTCAATCCCCCATCACTCACCTCAGTCCCTCTATCCGTCACTTCAGTCCCACTCGTTCCTCTCCTCAGTCCCCCATCCCTCACCACAGTGCCCACGCCCCTCACGTCAGTCCCATTCGTCCCTCACCTGAGTTTTCCCATTCCTCACCTCATTCCCCGTCCCTCACCACCGTCCATCCATCCCTCACCACAGTGCCTCACCTCAGTCTCCCCGTCCCTCACCGCAGTCCCCGTCGTCCCTCACCGCAGTCCCCGTCGTCCCTCACCACAGTCCCTCCATCCCTCACCACCGCAGTCCCCGTCGTCCCTCACCACAGTCCCTCCATCCCTCACCTCAGTCCCCGTCCCTCACCACCGTCCATCCATCCCTCACCACAGTGCCTCACCTCAGTCTCCCCGTCCTTCACCGCAGTCCCCGTCGTCCCTCACCACAGTCCCTCCATCCCTCACCACCGCAGTCCCCGTCGTCCCTCACCACAGTCCCTCCATCCCTCACCTCAGTCCCCGTCCCTCACCACCGTCCATCCATCCCTCACCGCAGTGCCTCACCTCAGTCTCCCCGTCCCTCACCGCAGTCCCCGTCGTCCCTCACCACAGTCCCTCCATCCCTCACCACCGCAGTCCCCGTCGTCCCTCACCACAGTCCCTCCATCCCTCACCTCAGTCCCCCTCCCTCACCTCAGTCCCCCTAATCCCTCACCACAGTCCCTCCATCCCTCACCTGAATCCCCTGTCCCTCACCTCGTCCCCGTCCCTCAGTTCAGTCCCACTCGTCCCTCAACACAGTCCCCGTCTGTCAGATCAGTCCCACTCATCCCTCAGCACTGTTCCCCTGTCCCTCCCCACAGTCCCTCCGTCCCTCATCACAGTCTCCCCGTCCTTCACCTCATTCCCCCGGCCCTCAACTCATTCCCCCAGCCTCACCTCATTCCTCCATCCCTCACCTCAGTCTCCCTGTCCCTCACCACAGTCCCACTCATCCCTCACCACAGTTCGCGTCCCTCACCTGAATCCCCGTCCCTCACTTCAGTCCCACTCGTTCCTCACCTCAGTCCCCCTAATCCCTCTCCTCAGTCCCCCATCCCTCACCACAGTGCCCACGCCCCTCACGTCAGTCCCATTCGTCCCTCACCTGAGTTTTCCCATTCCTCACCTCATTCCCCGTCCCTCACCACCGTCCATCCATCCCTCACCACAGTGCCTCACCTCAGTCTCCCCGTCCCTCACCGTAGTCCCCGTCGTCCCTCACCACAGTCCCTCCATCCCTCACCACCGCAGTCCCCGTCGTCCCTCACCACAGTCCCTCCATCCCTCACCTCAGTCCCCGTCCCTCACCACCGTCCATCCATCCCTCACCACAGTGCCTCACCTCAGTCTCCCCGTCCCTCACCGCAGTCCCCGTCGTCCCTCACCACAGTCCCTCCATCCCTCACCACCGCAGTCCCCGTCGTCCCTCACCACAGTCCCTCCATCCCTCACCTCAGTCCCCGTCCCTCACCACCGTCCATCCATCCCTCACCACAGTGCCTCACCTCAGTCTCCCCGTCCCTCACCGCAGTCCCCGTCGTCCCTCACCACAGTCCCTCCATCCCTCACCACCGCAGTCCCCGTCGTCCCTCACCACAGTCCCTCCATCCCTCACCTCAGTCCCCCTCCCTCACCTCAGTCCCCCTAATCCCTCACCACAGTCCCACTCATCCCTCACCACAGTTCACGTCCCTCACCTGAATCCCCCGTCCCTCACTTCAGTCCCACTCGTTCCTCACCTCAGTCCCCCTAATCCCTCTCCTCAGTCCCCCATCCCTCACCACAGTGCCCACGCCCCTCACGTCAGTCCCATTCGTCCCTCACCTGAGTTTTCCCATTCCTCACCTCAGTCCCCGTCCCTCACCACCGTCCATCCATCCCTCACCACAGTGCCTCACCTCAGTCTCCCCGTCCCTCACCACAGTCCCTCCATCCCTCACCACCGCAGTCCCCGTCGTCCCTCACCACAGTCCCTCCATCCCTCACCACCGCAGTCCCCGTCGTCCCTCACCACAGTCCCTCCATCCCTCACCTCAGTCCCCGTCCCTCACCACCGTCCATCCATCCCTCACCACAGTGCCTCACCTCAGTCTCCCCGTCCCTCACCGCAGTCCCCGTCGTCCCTCACCACAGTCCCTCCATCCCTCACCACCGCAGTCCCCGTCGTCCCTCACCACAGTCCCTCCATCCCTCACCTCAGTCCCCGTCCCTCACCACCGTCCATCCATCCCTCACCACAGTGCCTCACCTCAGTCTCCCCGTCCCTCACCGCAGTCCCCGTCGTCCCTCACCACAGTCCCTCCATCCCTCACCACCGCAGTCCCCGTCGTCCCTCACCACAGTCCCTCCATCCCTCACCTCAGTCCCCGTCCCTCACCACCGTCCATCCATCCCTCACCACAGTCCCTCCATCCCTCACCTCAGTCCCCGTCCCTCACCACCGTCCATCCATCCCTCACCACAGTGCCTCACCTCAGTCTCCCCGTCCCTCACCGCAGTCCCCGTCGTCCCTCACCACAGTCCCTCCATCCCTCACCACCGCAGTCCCCGTCGTCCCTCACATCAGTCCCTCCATCCCTCACCTCAGTCCCCGTCCCTCACCACCGTCCATCCATCCCTCACCACAGTGCCTCACCTCAGTCTCCCCGTCCCTCACCGCAGTCCCCGTCGTCCCTCACCACAGTCCCTCCATCCCTCACCACCGCAGTCCCCGTCGTCCCTCACCACAGTCCCTCCATCCCTCACCTCAGTCCCCGTCCCTCACCACCGTCCATCCATCCCTCACCACAGTCCCTCCATCCCTCACCTCAGTCCCCGTCCCTCACCACCGTCCATCCATCCCTCACCACAGTGCCTCACCTCAGTCCCCGTCCCTCACCACCGTCCATCGTCCCTTCGTCCCTCACCTCAGTCTCCCCGTCCCTCACCGCAGTCCCCGTCGTCCCTCACCACAGTCCCTCCATCCCTCACCTCAGTCCCCCTCCCTCACCTCAGTCTCCCTGTCCCTCACCACAGTCCCCCTAATCCCTCACCACAGTCCCTCCATCCCTCACCTGAATCCCCCGTCCCTCACGTCAGTCCCCGTCCCTCAGTTCAGTCCCACTCGTCCCTCAACACAGTCCCCGTCCGTCAGATCAGTCCCACTCATCCCTCAGCACTGTTCCCCTGTCCCTCCCCACAGTCCCCCCGTCCCTCATCACAGTCTCCCCGTCCTTCACCTCATTCCCCCGGCCCTCACCTCATTCCCCCAGCCTCACCTCATTCCTCCGTCCCTCACCTCAGTCCCTCACCTCAGTCCCTCCATTCCCCACCTCAGTCCCTCCGTTCCCTACGTCAGTCCTCCGTTCCCCACCTCAGTCCCCTGTCCGTCACCTCAGCCCCCGTCCCTCACCACAGTCTCTCCGTCCCTCACCTCAGTCTCCCCGTCCATTAATACAGTACCCCTCGTACCTCACCACAGTCCCTCCATCCCTCACCACAGTCCCCCTCGTCCCTCACCACAGTCCCTCCATCCCTCACCACCGCAGTCCCCGTCGTCCCTCACCACAGTCCCTCCATCCCTCACCACCGCAGTCCCCGTCGTCCCTCACCACAGTCCCTCCATCCCTCACCTCAGTCCCCCTCCCTCACCTCAGTCCCCCTAATCCCTCACCACAGTCCCTCCATCCCTCACCTGAATCCCCTGTCCCTCACCTCGTCCCCGTCCCTCAGTTCAGTCCCACTCGTCCCTCAACACAGTCCCCGTCTGTCAGATCAGTCCCACTCATCCCTCAGCACTGTTCCCCTGTCCCTCCCCACAGTCCCTCCGTCCCTCATCACAGTCTCCCCGTCCTTCACCTCATTCCCCCGGCCCTCAACTCATTCCCCCAGCCTCACCTCATTCCTCCGTCCCTCACCTCAGTCTCCCTGTCCCTCACCACAGTCCCACTCATCCCTCACCACAGTTCGCGTCCCTCACCTGAATCCCCCGTCCCTCACCAGTCCCACTCGTTCCTCACCTCAGTCCCCCTAATCCCTCTCCTCAGTCCCCCATCCCTCACCACAGTGCCCACGCCCCTCACGTCAGTCCCATTCGTCCCTCACCTGAGTTTTCCCATTCCTCACCTCATTCCCCGTCCCTCACCACCGTCCATCCATCCCTCACCACAGTGCCTCACCTCAGTCTCCCCGTCCCTCACCACCGTCCATCCATCCCTCACCACAGTGCCTCACCTCAGTCTCCCCGTCCCTCACCGCAGTCCCCGTCGTCCCTCACCACAGTCCCTCCATCCCTCACCACCGCAGTCCCCGTCGTCCCTCACCACAGTCCCTCCATCCCTCACCTCAGTCCCCGTCCCTCACCACCGTCCATCCATCCCTCACCACAGTGCCTCACCTCAGTCTCCCCGTCCCTCACCGCAGTCCCCGTCGTCCCTCACCACAGTCCCTCCATCCCTCACCACCGCAGTCCCCGTCGTCCCTCACCACAGTCCCTCCATCCCTCACCTCAGTCCCCGTCCCTCACCACCGTCCATCCATCCCTCACCACAGTGCCTCACCTCAGTCTCCCCGTCCCTCACCGCAGTCCCCGTCGTCCCTCACCACAGTCCCTCCATCCCTCACCACCGCAGTCCCCGTCGTCCCTCACCACAGTCCCTCCATCCCTCACCTCAGTCCCCGTCCCTCACCACCGTCCATCCATCCCTCACCACAGTGCCTCACCTCAGTCTCCCCGTCCCTCACCGCAGTCCCCGTCGTCCCTCACCACAGTCCCTCCATCCCTCACCACCGCAGTCCCCGTCGTCCCTCACCACAGTCCCTCCATCCCTCACCTCAGTCCCCCTCCCTCACCTCAGTCCCCCTAATCCCTCACCACAGTCCCACTCATCCCTCACCACAGTTCACGTCCCTCACCTGAATCCCCCGTCCCTCACTTCAGTCCCACTCGTTCCTCACCTCAGTCCCCCTAATCCCTCTCCTCAGTCCCCCATCCCTCACCACAGTGCCCACGCCCCTCACGTCAGTCCCATTCGTCCCTCACCTGAGTTTTCCCATTCCTCACCTCAGTCCCCGTCCCTCACCACCGTCCATCCATCCCTCACCACAGTGCCTCACCTCAGTCTCCCCGTCCCTCACCACAGTCCCTCCATCCCTCACCACCGCAGTCCCCGTCGTCCCTCACCACAGTCCCTCCATCCCTCACCACCGCAGTCCCCGTCGTCCCTCACCACCGTCCATCCATCCCTCACCTCAGTCCCCGTCCCTCACCACCGTCCATCCATCCCTCACCACAGTGCCTCACCTCAGTCTCCCCGTCCCTCACCGCAGTCCCCGTCGTCCCTCACCACAGTCCCTCCATCCCTCACCACCGCAGTCCCCGTCGTCCCTCACCACAGTCCCTCCATCCCTCACCACCGCAGTCCCCGTCGTCCCTCACATCAGTCCCTCCATCCCTCACCACCGTCCATCCATCCCTCACCACAGTGCCTCACCTCAGTCTCCCCGTCCCTCACCGCAGTCCCCGTCGTCCCTCACCACAGTCCCTCCATCCCTCACCACCGCAGTCCCCGTCGTCCCTCACCACAGTCCCTCCATCCCTCACCTCAGTCCCCGTCCCTCACCACCGTCCATCCATCCCTCACCACAGTGCCTCACCTCAGTCTCCCCGTCCCTCACCGCAGTCCCCGTCGTCCCTCACCACAGTCCCTCCATCCCTCACCACCGCAGTCCCCGTCGTCCCTCACCACAGTCCCTCCATCCCTCACCTCAGTCCCCGTCCCTCACCACCGTCCATCCATCCCTCACCACAGTCCCTCCATCCCTCACCTCAGTCCCCGTCCCTCACCACCGTCCATCCATCCCTCACCACAGTGCCTCACCTCAGTCCCCGTCCCTCACCACCGTCCATCGTCCCTTCGTCCCTCACCTCAGTCTCCCCGTCCCTCACCGCAGTCCCCGTCGTCCCTCACCACAGTCCCTCCATCCCTCACCTCAGTCCCCCTCCCTCACCTCAGTCTCCCTGTCCCTCACCACAGTCCCCCTAATCCCTCACCACAGTCCCTCCATCCCTCACCTGAATCCCCCGTCCCTCACGTCAGTCCCCGTCCCTCAGTTCAGTCCCACTCGTCCCTCAACACAGTCCCCGTCCGTCAGATCAGTCCCACTCATCCCTCAGCACTGTTCCCCTGTCCCTCCCCACAGTCCCCCCGTCCCTCATCACAGTCTCCCCGTCCTTCACCTCATTCCCCCGGCCCTCACCTCATTCCCCCAGCCTCACCTCATTCCTCCGTCCCTCACGTCAGTCCCTCACCTCAGTCCCTCCATTCCCCACCTCAGTCCCTCCGTTCCCTACGTCAGTCCTCCGTTCCCCACCTCAGTCCCCTGTCCGTCACCTCAGCCCCCGTCCCTCACCACAGTCTCTCCGTCCCTCACCTCAGTCTCCCCGTCCATTAATACAGTACCCCTCGTACCTCACCACAGTCCCTCCATCCCTCACCACAGTCCCCCTCGTCCCTCACCACAGTCTCCCCATTCACCTCATTCCCCCGGCCCTCAACTCATTCCCCCAGCCTCTCCTCATTCTTCCGTCCCTCACCTCGGTCCCTTCCCGTCCCTCACCACAGTACCCGTCGTCCTTCATCACAGTCCCTCTGTCCCTCACCTCAGTCCCTTCGACCTTCACCTCAGTCCCGGTCCCTCACCTCAGTCTCCCCGTCCCTCTCCTCAGTCCCCCCGTCCATTAATACAGTACCCCTCGTACCTCACCACAGTCCCTCCATCCCTCACCACAGTCCCCCTCGTCCCTCACCACAGTCTCCCCATTCACCTCATTCCCCCGGCCCTCAACTCATTCCCCCAGCCTCTCCTCATTCTTCCGTCCCTCACCTCGGTCCCTTCCCGTCCCTCACCACAGTACCCGTCGTCCCTCACCACAGTACCCGTCGTCCTTCATCACAGTCCCTCTGTCCCTCACCTCAGTCCCTTCGACCTTCACCTCAGTCCCGGTCCCTCACCTCAGTCTCCCCGTCCCTCTCCTCAGTCCCCCCGTCCCTCACCTCGGTCCCCCCCGTCCTTCACCTCAGTCTCCCCGTCCCTCTCCTCAGTCCCCCCGTCCCTCACCTCGGTCCCCCCTCCGTCCCTCACCTCAGTCCCTTTGACCTTCACCTCAGTCCTCCGTCCCTCACCTCGGTCCCCCCTCCGTCCCTCACCTCAGTCCCTTTGACCTTCACCTCAGTCCCTCCGTCCCTCACCTCAGTCCCTTTGACCTTCACCTCAGTCCCCCTGTCCCTCACCTCATTCCCCCGTCCCTCACCTCAGTCCCCCCCATCACTCACGTCAGTCCCTCCGTCCCTCACCTCATTCCCCCGTCCCTCACCTCAGTCCCCCTGTCCCTCACCTCATTCCCCCGTCCCTCACCTCAGTCCCCCCCCCCGTCACTCACGTCAGTCCCTCCGTCCCTCACCTCAGTCCCTTCGACCTTCACCTCAGTCCCGGTCCCTCACCTCAGTCTCCCCGTCCCTCTCCTCAGTCCCCCTGTCCCTCACCTCGGTCCCCCCTCCGTCCCTCACCTCAGTCTCCCCGTCCCTCTCCTCAGTCCCCCCGTCCCTCACCTCAGTCCCTTCGACCTTCACCTCAGTCCCGGTCCCTCACTTCAGTCTCCCCGTCCCTCTCCTCAGTCCCCCCATCCCTCACCTCGGTCCCCCCCCCGTCCCTCACCTCAGTCCCTTTGACCTTCACCTCAGTCCCTCCGTCCCTCACCTCAGTCTCCCCGTCCCTCACCTCATTCCCCCCGTCCCTCACCGCATTCCTCCCGTCCCTCTCCTCAGTCCCCCCGTCCTTCACCTCGGCCCCCCGTCCCTCACCTCGGTCCCTTCCCGTTCCTCACCTCGGTCCCCCGTCCCTCACCATAGTGCCCCCGTCCCTCACCACAGTACCCGTCGTCCTTCATCACAGTCCCCCCGTCCCTCACCACAGTCTCCGTCCCTCACCTCAGTCTCCCCGTCCATCAATACAGTACCCCTCGTACCTCACCACAGTCCCTCCATCCCTCACCACAGTCCCCCTCATCCCTCACCACAGTCGCCCGTCCCCACCACAGTCTCCCCGTCCTTCACCTCATTCCCCCGGCCCTCAACTCATTCCCCCAGCCTCACCTCATTCCTCCGTCCCTCACGTCAGTCCCTCCGTCCCTCACCTCAGTCCCTTCGACCTTCACCTCAGTCCCCGTCCCTCACCTCAGTCTCCCCGTCCCTCTCCTCAGTCCCCCCGTCCCTCACCTCAGTCCTCCGTCCCTCACCTCAGTCTCCCAATCTCTCAGCACGGTCCCCCTCATCTTTCACCACAGTCCCTCCGTCCCTCACCTGAATCTCCCGTCCCTCACCTGAATCCCCCGTCCCTCACCTCGTCCCTGACCCTCACCTCGTCCCCGTCCCCCACTTCAGTCCCCCTTGTCCCACACCACAGTCGCCCGTCCCTTACCTCAGTCCCCCCATCCCTCACCACAGTCCCTCGTTCCCTCCCCACATTCCCCCCTCCCTCACCACAGTCCTCCCGTCCCTCAGCTCATTCCCCCCACCTTCACCACAGTCTTCCTGTCCCTCACCTCGTCCCCGTCCCTCACCTCAGACCCTCCGTTCCCCACCTCAGACCCCGTCCCTCACCACAGTCCCTCCGTCCCTCACCACAGTCCCCCACGTCCCTCACCACAGTTGCCCGTCCCTCACCTCAGTCCCCGTCCCTCACTTCAGTCCCGCCGTCCCTCACCACAGTCCCTCCGTCCCTCACCACAGTCCCTCCGTCCGACACCACAGTCCCCCTCATCACTCACCACAGTAGCTCATCCCTCACCTCAGTCCCCGTCACTCACTTCAGTCCCCGTCGTCCATCACCACAGTCCCCCCGTCCCTCACCTCATTCCCCCGTCCATCTCCTCGGTCCCCCGTCCCTCACCAGAGTCCCTCCGACCCTCACCACAGTCCCTCCGTCCCTCACCTCAGTCCCTTCGTCCTTCACCTCAATCCCCGTCCCTCACCTCCATCTCCCCGTCCCTCAGCTCAGTCCCCCCATCCCTCAACACAGTCCCTCGTTCCATCACCACAGTCCCTCGTTCCATCACCACAGTCCCTCGTTCCCTCCCCACATTCCCCCTGTCCCTCACCACAGTCCTCCCATCCCTCAGCTCATTCCCCCCACCCTCACCACAGTCCTCCTGTCCCTCACCTCAGTCCCCCGTCCCTCACCACGGTCCGTCCGTACATCACCTCGGACCACCCGCCCTCACCTGAATCCCCCCTCCCTCACCTCCCCGTCCCTCACCTCGTCCCCGTCCCTCACCTCGTCCGCCGTCCCTCACCTCAATCTCCCGTCCCTCACCACAGTCCCTCTGTCCGTCACTTAATTCCCGCCGTCCTTTACCTCAGTCCCCCCATCCCCCACCTCAGTCCCCTGCCCCTCACCACAGTGCCCACGTCCCTCACCTCAGTCCCATTCGTCCCTCACCTCCATCTCCCCGTCCCTCAACACAGTACCTGTCGTCCCTCACCACAGTCCCTCCGTCCCTCACCTCAGTCCCTCCGTCCCTCACCTCAGTCGCTTCGTCCTTCACCTCAGTCCCCCTGACTCTCTCCACAGTCTCTGTCCCACACCTCAGTCTCACCGTCCATCAATACAGTACCCCTCGTACCTCATCACAGTCTCCCCGTCCTTCACCTCATTCCCCCGACCCTCAACTCACTCCCCCAGCCTCACCTCATTCCTCCGTCCCTCACGTCAGTCCCTCCATCCCTCACCTCAGTCCCGGTCCCTCACCGTCTCCTCGTCCCTCACCTCAGTCCCCGTCCCTCACCTCAGTCCCCTCATCCCTCACCACAGTCCCTCGTTCCCTCCCCACATTCCCCCCTCCCTCACCACAGTCCTCCTGTCCCTCACCACGGTCCGTCCATTCCTCACCTCAGACCCCCCGTCCCTCACCTCAGTCCCTTCGTCCCTCACCTCAGTCTCCCTGTCCCTCAACTCAGTCCCCCGTTCCTCACCTCAGTCCTCCGTCCCTCACCTCAGTCTCCCAATCTCTCAGCACGGTCCCCCTCGTCTTTCACCACGGTCCCCCTCGTCTTTCACTACAGTCCCTCCGTCCCTCACCTGAATCCCCCGTCCCTCACCTGAATCCACCGTCCCTCACCTGAATCCCCCGTCCCTCACCTCGTCCCCGTCCCTCACCTCGTCCCCCATTCCCCCACTTCAGTCCCCCGTCCGTCACCTCAGTCCCCCTTGTTCCACACCACAGTCGCCCATCCCTCACCTCAGTCCCCGTCCCTCACCTCAGTCCCCTCATCCCTCACCACAGACCCCCCGTCCCTCACCTCATTCCCTCTGTCTGTCACTTCATTCCCGCCGTCCCTTACCTCAGTCCCCCCATCCCTCACCTCAATCCCATTTGTCCCTCACCACAGTGCCCCGTCCCTCACCTCGGACCCCCCGTCCCTCACCACAGTGCCCCCGTCCCTCACCTGATTCCCCCATCCCTCACCTCGTCCCCGTCCCTCACCTCAGTTTTCCCATTCCTCAACACAGTCCCTCCATTCCTCACCACAGTACTTCCGTTCCTCACCACAGTCCCTCCGTCCCTCACCTCAGACACCATCCCTCATCTCAGTCCCCGTTCCCCACCAAAGTCCCTCACCTCACTCCCCGTCCCTCATCAAGGTCCGTCCTTCCCTCATCTCAATCTCCCATCCCCCAGCTCAGTCCCCCGTCCCTCACCACGATGCCTCCCTCCCACACCTCAGTCTCCCCGTCCCTCACCTCAGTTTTCCCGTCTCGCAGCTCAGTCCCTCCCTCCCTCACCTCAGTCCCTCCGTCCCTCACCGTAGTCCGTCCATCCCACCCCACAGTCTCCCCGTCCTTCACCTGGGTCTTCCCGGCCCTCACCTCAGTCTCCCCGTCCCTCACGTCAGTCGCCCCGTCTCTCACCTCATTTTCCCCCTCACCTCAGTCTCCCCAACCCTCAGCTCAGTCCCACCTCCCTCAACTCAGTCCCTCTCATCCCTCACCACAGTCGCTCCAACCCTCACCTCAGTCTCCCCTTCCCTCACCTTGTCCCCTTCCCTCACCTCGTCCCTGGTCCCTCACCTCAGACTCTCTGTTCCCCAGCTCAGTCCTTCGTTCCCCACCTCAGCCCCCGTCCCTCACCTCAGTCCCTCCGTCCCTTACCTCAGTCTCCTCGTCCATCAATACAGTTCCCCTCGTCCCTCACCACAGTCCTCCACCTCTCTCACCACAGTTGCCCGTCCCTCACCTCAGTCCCAGTCCCTCCATCACTCACCACAGTCCCCCTCGCCCCTCACCACAGTCTCCCTCAACCCTCACCACAGTAGCTCATCCCTCACCTCAGTCCTCGTCACTCACTTCAGTCCCCATCGTCCCTCACCACAGTCCCCCACGTCCCTCACCTCATTCCCCCGTCCCTCTCCTCGGACCCCCCGTCCCTCTCGGTCCACCCGCCCCTCACCATAGTGCCCCCATCCCTCACCACAGTCACTCCATCCCTCACCACAGTCCCCGTCCCTCACCTCCATCTCCCCGTCCCTCACCTCCATCTCCCTGTCCTTCACCACAGTCCCTCCGTCCCTCACCTCAGTCCCTCCATCTCTCACCACAGTCTCCGTCCCGCACCTCAGTCTCCCCGTCCATCAATACAGTACCCCTCATACCTCACCACAGTCCCCCTCGTCCCTCATCACAGTCCCCTCGACCCTCAACTCATTCCCCCAGCCCTCAACTCAGTCCCCCAGCCTCACCTCATTCCTCCGTCCCTCACCTCAGTCCCTTCGACCTTCACCTCAGTCCTAGTCCCTCACCTCCGTCTCCCCGTTCCCCACCTCAGTCCTCCGTCCCTCACCTCAGTCTCCCAATCTCTCAGCACGGTCCCCCTCATCTTTCACCACAGTTCATCCGTCCCTCACCTGAATCCTCCATCCCTCACCTGAATCCCCCGTCCCTCACCTGAATCCACCATCCCTCACCTGAATCCCATGTCCCTCACCTCGTCCCCGTCCCTCACCTCGTCCCCATTCCCCCACTTCAGTCCCCCGTCCGTCACCTCAGTCCCCCTTGTCCCACACCACAGTCGCCCGTCCCTCACCTCAGTCCCCGTCCCTCACCTCAGTCCCCCCATCCCTCACCACAGTCCCTCGTTCCCTCCCCACATTCCCCCGTCCCTCACCACAGTCCTCCCATCCCTCAGCTCATTCCCCTCACCCTCACCACAGTCCTCCTGTCCCTCACCTCAGTCCCCCGTCCCTCACCACGGTCCATCCGTACCTCACCTGAATCCCCCGTCCCTCACCTCGTCCGCCGTCCCTCACCTCAATCTCCCGTCCCTCACCACAGTCCCTCTGTCCGTCACTTAATTCCCGTCGTCCCTTACCCCAGTCCCCCCATCCCCCACCTCAGTCCCCTGCCCCTCACCACAGTGCCCACGTCCCTCACCTCAGTCCCATTCGTCCCTCACCTCAATCCCATTTGTCCCTCACCACAGTGCCCCGTCCCTCACCTCAGTTTTCCCATTCCTCAACACAGTCCTTCCGTTCCTCACCACAGTCCTTCCGTTCCTCACCACAGTCCCTCCAACCCTCACCTCAGACACCGTCCCGCATCTCAGTCCCCGTTCCCCACCAGAGTCCCTCACCTCAGTCCCCGTCCCTCATCAAGGTCCGTCCTTACTTCACCTCGGCCCCCTCTTCCGTCACCTCATCCCCCATCCCCCAGCTCAGTCCCCCGTCCCTCACCACAGTCTCCCCGTCCCTCACCTCAGTTTTCCCGTTCCTCACTACAGCCCCTCTGACCCTCACCTCAGTCTCCCTGTCCCTCACCACAGTCCCTCCGTCCCTCACCTCAGTCCCCGTTCCTCACCCCAGTTTCCCTGTCCCTCACCACAGACCCCCTCATCGCTCTCCACAGTCTCTCCATCCCTCACCTGAATCCCCCGTCCCTCACCTCCGTCCCTCTGTCCGTCACTTCATTCCCTCCATCCTCTACCTCAGTTCTCCGCCCCTCACCACAGAGCCCACGTCCCTCACCTCAGTCTCATTCGTCCCTCACCTCAATCCCATTTGTCCCTCACCACAGTGCCCCGTCCCTCACCTCAGTTTTCCCATTCCTCAACACAGACCCTCCGTTCCTTACCACAGTCCCTCCGTCCGACACCACAGTCCCGCCGTCCCTCACGTCGTTCCCCCGTCTTCACCTCATTCCTCCCATCCCTCTCCTCGGTCCCTCCTGTCCCTCACCTCGGTCCCCCCGTCCCTCATTACTGTCCCTCTGTCCCTCACCTCAGTTTCCTCATCCATCAATACAGTACCCCTCGTACTTCAACCACAGTCCCTCCATCACTCACCACAGTCCCTCCATCACTCACCACAGTCTCCCTCGCCCCTCACCACAGTCCCCCTCAACCCTCACCACAGTAGCTCATCCCTCACCTCATTCCCCCGTCCCTCTCCTTGGTCCACCCGTCCCTCACCCCGGTCCCAAATCCCTCACCACGGTCCCTCCGTCCCTCACCTCAGTCCCTCCGTCCCTCACCTCAGTTTCCTCATCCATCAATACAGTACCCCTCGTACTTCAACCACAGTCCCTCCATCACTCACAGTCCCTCCATCACTCACCACAGTCCCCCTCAACCCTCACCACAGTAGCTCATCCCTCACCTCATTCCCCCGTACCTCTCCTCGGTCCACCCGTCCCTCTCCTCGGTCCACCCGTCCCTCACCTCGGTCCCCCATCCCTCACCGCAGTCCCTCCGTCCCTCACCACAGTCCCTCCGTCCCTCACCTCAGTCCCCGTCCCTCACCTCCGTCTTCCCGTCCCTCACCACAGTACCCGTCGTCCCTCACCTCAGTCCCTCCGTCCCTCACCACAGTCCCCCTCAACCCTCACCACAGTAGCTCATCCCTCACCTCAGTCCCCCGTTCCTCTCCTCGGTCCACCCGTCCCTCTCCTCGGTCCACCCGTCCCTCACCACGGTCCCTCCGTCCCTCACCTCAGTCCCTGTCCCTCACCATCTCCCCGTCCCTCACCTCCGTCTCCCCGTCCCTCACCACAGCACCCATCGTCCCTCACCACAGTCCCTCCGTCCCTCACCTCAGTCCCTCCATCCCTCACCACAGTCCCTCCGTCCCTCACCTAGTCGCTTCGTCCTTCACCTCAGTCCCCCTGTCCCTCACCACAGTCTCCGGCCCACACCTCAGTCTCCCAGTCCATCAATACAGTACCCCTGTCCTTCACCTCATTCCCCCGACCCTCAACTCATTCCCCCAGCCTCACCTCATTTCTCCGTCCCTCTCCTCAGTGCCTTCGACCTTCACCTCAGTCCCGGTCCCTCACCTCCGTCTCTCCATCCCTCACCTCCGTACCCCTGTCCCTCACCACAGTCTCCGGCCCACACCTCAGTCTCCCAGTCCATCAATACAGTACCCCTGTCCTTCACCTCATTCCCCCGACCCTCAACTCATTCCCCCAGCCTCACCTCATTTCTCCGTCCCTCACCTCAGTCCGTTCGACCTTCACCTTAGTCCCGGTCCCTCACCTCCGTCTCCCCGTCCCTCACCTCCGTCTCCCCGTCCCTCACCTCAGTCCCCCTGTCCCTCACCTCAGTCCTCCATCCCTCACCTCAGTCTCCCAATCTCTCAGCACGGTCCCCCTCATCTTTCACCACAGTCCATCCATCCCTCACCTGAATCCACCGTCCCTCACCTGAATCCCCCATCCCTCACCTCATCCCCATCCCTCACCTCATCCCCGTCCCTCACCTTGTCCCCGTTCCCCCACTTCAGTCCCCCGTCCCTCACCTCAGTCTCCTCGTTCCTCACGTCAGTCGCCCTGTCTCTCACCTCATTTTCCCCATCCCTCACCTCAGTCCCCCGACCCTCAGCTCAGTCCCACCTCCCTCAACCCAGTCCCACTCATCCCTCACCACAGTCTCCCAGTCCCTCACCTCAGTCTCCCCTTCCCTCACCTCGTCTCCGTTCCCCACCTCAGTCCCTCCATTCCCCACCTCAGTCCCCCGTCCGTCACCACAGTCCCTACGTCCGACACCACTGTCCCGCCGTCCCTCACGTCATTCCCCCGTCTTCACCTCATTCCTCCCGTCCCTCTCCTCGGTCCATCCTGTCCCTCACCTCGGTCCCCCCGTCCCTCATCACTGTCCCTGTATCCCTCACCTCAGTTTCCTCGTCCATCAATACAGTACCCCTCGTACCTCAACCACAGTCCCTCCATCACTCACCACAGTCCCTCCATCACTCACCACAGTCCCTCCATCCCTCACCACAGTCTCCCTCACCCCTCACCACAGTCCCCCTCAACCCTCACCACAGTAGCTCATCCCTCACCTCATTCCCCCGTCCCTCTCCTTGGTCCACCCGTCCCTCACCCCGGTCCCAAATCCCTCACCACGGTCCCTCCGTCCCTCACCTCAGTCGCTTCGTCCCTCACCTCAGTCCCTCCGTCCCTCACCTCAGTCCCCCCGTCCCTCACCTCAGTCCCCGTCCCTCACCTTCGTCTCCCCGTCCCTCACCACATTACCCGTCGTCCCTCACCACAGTCCCTCCGTCCCTCACCACAGTCCCTCCGTCCCTCACCTCAGTCCCCCTGTCCCTCACCACAGTCTCCGTCCCACACCTCAGTCTCCCAGTCCATCAATACAGTCTCCCCGTCCTTCACCTCATTCCCCCGACCCTCAACTCATTCCCCCAGCCTCACCTCATTCCTCCGTCCCTCTCCTCAGTGCCTTCGACCTTCACCTCAGTCCCGGTCCCTCACCTCCGTCTCTCCATCCCTCACCTCCGTCCCCCTGTCCCTCACCTCAGTCCCCCTGTCCCTCACCTCAGTCTCCCTGTCCCTCACCTGAATCCACCGTCCCTCACCTGAATCCCCCATCCCTCACCTGAATCCCCCATCCCTCACCTCATTCCCCCCTTCCCCCACTTCAGTCCCCCGTCCGTCACTTCATTCCTGCCGTCCCTCACCTCAGCCCCCCATCCCCCACCTCATTCCCCCGTCCCTCACCTCAGTTTTCCCATTCCTCAACACAGTCCCTCCGTTCCTCACCACAGTCCTTCCGTTCCTCACCACAGTCCCTCCGTCCCTCACCTCAGACACCATCCCTCATCTCAGTCCCCGTTCCCCACCAGAGTCCCTCACCTCACTCCCCGTCCCTCATCAAGGTCCGTCCTTCCCTCATCTCAATCTCCCATCCCCCAGCTCAGTCCCCCGTCCCTCACCACGATGCCTCCCTCCCACACCTCAGTCTCCCCGTCCCTCACCTCAGTTTTCCCGTCTCGCAGCTCAGTCCCTCCCTCCCTCACCTCAGTCCCTCCGTCCCTCACCGTAGTCCGTCCATCCCACCCCACAGTCTCCCCGTCCTTCACCTGGGTCTTCCCGGCCCTCACCTCAGTCTCCCCGTCCCTCACGTCAGTCGCCCCGTCTCTCACCTCATTTTCCCCCTCACCTCAGTCTCCCCAACCCTCAGCTCAGTCCCACCTCCCTCAACTCAGTCCCTCTCATCCCTCACCACAGTCGCTCCAACCCTCACCTCAGTCTCCCCTTCCCTCACCTTGTCCCCTTCCCTCACCTCGTCCCCGTCCCTCACCTCAGACCCTCTGTTCCCCAGCTCAGTCCTTCGTTCCCCACCTCAGCCCCCGTCCCTCACCTCAGTCCCCGTCCCTCACCTTCGTCCCTCCGTCCCTCACCTCAGCCCCCGTCCCTCACCACAGTCCCCCCGTCCCTCACCTCAGTCCCCGTCCCTCACCTTCGTCTCCCCGTCCCTCACCACATTACCCGTCGTCCCTCACCACAGTGCCTCCGTCCCTCACCACAGTCCCTCCGTCCCTCACCTCAGTCCCCCCATCCCTCACCACAGTCCCTCGTTTCCTCCCCACATTCCCCCCACCCTCACCACAGTCCTCCTGTCCCTCAGCTCAGTCCCCCGTCCGTTACCACGGTCCGTCCGTACCTCACCTCGGACCCCCCGTCCCTCACCTCAATCCCCCCGTCCTTCACTTCAGTCCCCCCATCCCTCACCTCATTCCCCCGTCCCTCACCTCAGTCCCCCCATCCCCCACCTCATTCCCCCGTCCCTCACCTCAGTTTTCCCATTCCTCAACACAGTCCCTCCGTTCCTCACCACAGACCTTCTGTTCCTCACCACAGCCCTCCGTCCCTCACCTCATTCCCCGTCCCTCACCTCAGTGCCTTCGACCTTCACCTCAGTCCCGGTCCCTGACCTCCGTCTCCCCGTCCCTCATCTCAGTCCTCCGTCCCTCACCTCAGTCTCCCAATCTCTCAGCATGGTTGGTCCCCCTCATCTTTCACCACAGTCCATCCGTACCTCACCTGAATTCCCCGTCCCTCACCTCGTCCCCGTTCCCCCACCTCGTCCCCGTTCCCCCACTTCAGTCCCCCGTCCGTCACCTCAGTTCCCCTTGTCCCACACCACAGTCGCCCGTCCCTCACCACAGTCCCCGTCCCTCACCTCAGTCCCATTCGTCCCTCACCTCAATCCCATTTGTCCCTCACTCCAGTCGCGTCCCTCACCACAGTGCCCCCGTCCCTCACCTCAGTTTTCCCACTCCTCAACACAGTCCCTCCATTCCTCACCACAGTCCCTCCGTCCCTCACCTCAGACACCGTCCCGCATCTCAGTCCCCATTCCCCACCAGAGTCCCTCACCTCACTCCCCGTCCCTCATCAAGGTCCGTCCTTAACTCACCTCGGCCCCCCCCTTCCCTCACCTCAATCTCCCATCCCCCAGCTCAGTCCCCCATCCCTCACCACAGTGCCTCCGTCCCACACCTCAGTCTCCCCGTCCCTCACCTCAGTCTTCCTGTCCTTCACCACTGTCCCCCGTCCCTCACCTCAGTCCCCCCGTCCCTCACCTCAGACACCGTCCCTCATCTCAGTCCCCGTTCCCCACCAGAGTCCCTCACCTCACTCCCCGTCCCTCATCAAGGTCCGTCCTTACCTCACCATGGCCCCCCCTTCCCTCACCTCAATCCCCCATCCCCCAGCTCAGTCCTCCGTCCCTCACCACAGTGCCTCCCTCCCTCACCTCAGTCGCCCCATCCCTCACCTCAGTTTTCCTGTCCCTCACCACAACCCCTGTCCCTCACCACAGTCCCCCGTCCCTCACCACAGTCCCCCGTCCCTCACCTCAGTCCCCCGTCCCTCACCACAGTCCCCCATGTTTCACCACAGTCCCCCGTCCCTCACCGCATTCCCTCCGTCCCTCACCTCAGTCCCCCGTCCCTCACCACAGTCCCCCGTGTTTCACCACAGTCCCCCATGCTTCACCTCAGTCCCCCGTCCCTCACCTCAGTCTCCCCTTCCCTCACCTCGTCTCCGTTCCCCACCTCAGTCCCTCCATTCCCCACCTCAGTCCCCCGTCCGTCACCACAGTCCCTCCATCCGACACCACTGTCCCGCCGTCCCTCACGTCATTCCCCCGTCTTCACCTCATTCCTCCCGTCCCTCTCCTCGGTCCATCCTGTCCCTCACCTCGGTCCCCCCGTCCCTCATCACTGTCCCTGTATCCCTCACCTCAGTTTCCTCGTCCATCAATACAGTACCCCTCGTACCTCAACCACAGTCCCTCCATCACTCACCACAGTCCCTCCATCACTCACCACAGTCCCTCCATCCCTCACCACAGTCTCCCTCACCCCTCACCACAGTAGCTCATCCCTCACCTCATTCCCCCGTCCCTCTCCTTGGTCCACCCGTCCCTCACCCCGGTCCCAAATCCCTCACCACGGTCCCTCCGTCCCTCACCTCAGTCGCTTCGTCCCTCACCTCAGTCCCCGTCCCTCACCTTCGTCTCCCCGTCCCTCACCACAGTCCCTCCGTCCCTCACCACAGTCCCCGTCCCTCACCTCAGTCCCTCCGTCCCTCACCTCAGTCCCCGTCCCTCACCTTCGTCTCCCCGTCCCTCACCACAGTCCCTCCGTCCCTCACCACGGTCCCTCCGTCCCTCACCTCAGTCCCTCCGTCCCTCACCTCAGTCCCCGTCCCTCACCTTCGTCTCCCCGTCCCTCACCACAGTCCCTCCGTCCCTCACCACAGTCCCCGTCCCTCACCTTCGTCTCCTCGTCCCTCACCACAGTCCCTCCGTCCCTCACCACAGTGCCTCCGTCCCTCACCACAGTCCCTCCGTCCCTCACCTCAGTCGCTTCGTCCCTCACCTCAGTCCCTCCGTCCCTCACCTCAGTCCCCCGTCCCTCACCTCAGTCCCCGTCCCTCACCTTCGTCTCCCCGTCCCTCACCTCAGTCGCTTCGTCCCTCACCACAGTCCCTCCGTCCCTCACCACAGTCCCTCCGTCCCTCACCTCAGTCCCTCCGTCCCTCACCTCAGTCGCTTCGTCCTTCACCTCAGTCCCCCTGTCCCTCACCACAGTCTCCGTCCCACACCTCAGTCTCCCAGTCCATCAATACAGTACCCCTGTCCTTCACCTCATTCCCCCGACCCTCAACTCATTCCCCCAGCCTCACCTCATTCCTCCATCCCTCTCCTCAGTGCCTTCGACCTTCACCTCAGTCCCGGTCCCTCACCTCCGTCTCTCCATCCCTCACCTCCGTACCCCTGTCCCTCACCTCAGTCCCCCTGTCCCTCACCTCAGTCTCCCTGTCCCTCACCTCATTCCCCCGTTCCCCCACTTCAGTCCCCCGTCCGTCACTTCATTCCTGCCGTCCCTCACCTCAGCCCCCCATCCCCCACCTCATTCCCCCCGTCCCTCACCTCAGTTTTCCCATTCCTCAACACAGTCCCTCCGTTCCTCACCACAGTCCTTCCGTTCCTCACCACAGTCCCTCCGTCCCTCACCTCAGACACCATCCCTCATCTCAGTCCCCGTTCCCCACCAGAGTCCCTCACCTCACTCCCCGTCCCTCATCAAGGTCCGTCCTTCCCTCATCTCAATCTCCCATCCCCCAGCTCAGTCCCCCATCCCTCACCGGAATCCCCCGACCCTCAACTCATTCCCCCAGCCTCACCTCATTCCTCCGTCCCTCTCCTCAGTGCCTTCGACCTTCACCTCAGTCCCGGTCCCTCACCTCTGTCTCCCCGTCCCTCACCTCAGTCTCCCAATCTCTCAGCATGGTCCCCGTCATCTTTCACCACAGTCCCTCCGTCCCTCACCTGAATCCCCCGTCCCTCACCTCGTCCCGTCCCTCACCTCATCCCCCGTTCCCCCACTTCAGTCCCCCGTCCGTCACCTCAGTCCCCCTTGTCCCACACCACAGTCGCCCGTCCCTCACCACAGTCGCCCGTCCCTCACCTGAATCCCCCGTCCCTCACCTGAATCCCCCATCCCTCACCTCGTCCCCCATTCCCCCACTTCAGTCCCCCGTCCGTCACCTCAGTTCCCCTTGTCCCACACCACAGTCGCCCGTCCCTCACCACAGTCCCCGTCCCTCACCTCAGTCCCCCCATCCCTCACCACAGTCCCTCGTTTCCTCCCCACATTCCCCCCACCCTCACCACAGTCCTCCTGTCCCTCAGCTCAGTCCCCCGTCCGTTACCACGGTCCGTCCGTACCTCACCTCGGACCCCCCGTCCCTCACCTCAATCCCCCCGTCCTTCACCTCAGTCGCCCCATCCCTCACCTCATTCCCCCGTCCCTCACCTCAGTCCCCCCATCCCCCACCTCATTCCCCCGTCCCTCACCTCAGTTTTCCCATTCCTCAACACAGTCCCTCCGTTCCTCACCACAGACCTTCTGTTCCTCACCACAGCCCTCCGTCCCTCACCTCATTCCCCGTCCCTCACCTCATTCCCCGTACCTCACCTCAATGCCTTCGACCTTCACCTCAGTCCCGGTCCCTGACCTCCGTCTCCCCGTCCCTCATCTCAGTCCTCCGTCCCTCACCTCAGTCTCCCAATCTCTCAGCATGGTCCCCCTCATCTTTCACCACAGTCCATCCGTACCTCACCTGAATCCCCCGTCCCTCACCTGAATCCCCCGTCCCTCACCTCGTCCCCGTTCCCCCACCTCGTCCCCGTTCCCCCACTTCAGTCCCCCGTCCGTCACCTCAGTTCCCCTTGTCCCACACCACAGTCGCCCGTCCCTCACCACAGTCCCCGTCCCTCACCTCAGTCCCATTCGTCCCTCACCTCAATCCCATTTGTCCCTCACTCCAGTCGCGTCCCTCACCACAGTGCCCCCGTCCCTCACCTCAGTTTTCCCACTCCTCAACACAGTCCCTCCATTCCTCACCACAGTCCCTCCGTCCCACACCTCAGTCTCCCCGTCCCTCACCTCAGTCTTCCTGTCCTTCACCACTGTCCCCCGTCCCTCACCTCAGTCCCCCCGTCCCTCACCTCAGACACCGTCCCTCATCTCGGTCCCCGTTCCCCACCAGAGTCCCTCACCTCACTCCCCGTCCCTCATCAAGGTCCGTCCTTACCTCACCATGGCCCCCCCTTCCCTCACCTCAATCCCCCATCCCCCAGCTCAGTCCTCCGTCCCTCACCACGAGGCCTCCCTCCCTCACCTCAGTCGCCCCATCCCTCACCTCAGTTTTCCTGTCCCTCACCACAACCCCTCCGACCCTCACCTCAGACTCCCTGTCCCTCACCACAACCCCTCCGACCCTCACCTCAGTCTCCCTGTCCCTCACCACAGTCCCCCGTCCCTCACCGCATTCCCTCCGACCCTCACCTCAGTCTCCCTGTCCCTCACCACAGTCCCCCGTCCCTCACCGCATTCCCTCCGTCCCTCACCTCAGTCCCCCGTGTTTCACCACAGTCCCCCGTGCTTCACCTCAGTCCCCCGTCCCTCACCTCATCCCCCGTTCCCCCACTTCAGTCCCCCGTCCGTCACCTCAGTTCCCCTTGTCCCACACCACAGTCGCCCATCCCTCACCTGAATCCCCCGTCCCTCACCTCATCCCCCGTTCCCCCACTTCAGTCCCCCGTCCGTCACCTCAGTTCCCCTTGTCCCACACCACAGTCGCCCGTCCCTCACCACAGTCCCCGTCCCTCACCTCAGTCCCCCCATCCCTCACCACAGTCCCTCGTTTCCTCCCCACATTCCCCCCACCCTCACCACAGTCCTCCCATCCCTCAGCTCAGTCCCCCGTCCGTTACCACGGTCCGTCCGTACCTCACCTCGGACCCCCCGTCCCTCACCTCAATCCCCCCGTCCTTCACCTCAGTCGCCCCATCCCTCACCTCAGTTTTCCTGTCCCTCACCACAACCCCTCCGACCCTCACCTCAGTCTCCCTGTCCCTCACCACAACCCCTCCGACCCTCACCTCAGTCTCCCTGTCCCTCACCACATTCCCTCCGTCCCTCACCTCAGTCCCCCGTCCCTCACCACAGTCCCCCGTGTTTCACCTCAGTCCCCCGTCCCTCACCGCATTCCCTCCGTCCCTCACCACATTCCCTCCGTCCCTCACCTCAGTCCCCCGTCCCTCACCACATTCCCTCCGTCCCTCACCTCAGTCCCCCGTCCCTCACCACAGTCCCCCGTGTTTCACCACAGTCCCCTGTGCTTCACCTCAGTCCCCCGTCCCTCACCGCATTCCCTCCGTCCCTCACCACATTCCCTCCGTCCCTCACCTCAGTCCACGTCCCTCACCACAGTTTCCCTGTCCCTCACCACGGTCCCCCTCATCGCTCACCACAGTCTCTCCATCCCTCACCTGAATCCCCCGTCCCTCACCTCCGTCCCTCTGTCCGTCACTTCATTCCCGCCGTCCCTTACCCCAGTCCCTCCATCCCCCACCTCAGTACCCCGCCCCCTCACCACAGTGCCCACGTCCCTCACCTCAATCCCATTCGTCCCTCACCTCAATCCCATTTCTCCCTCACCACAGTCCGCGTCCCTCACCTCAGTTTTCCCATTCCTCAACACAGTCCCTCCGTTCCTCACCACAGTCCCTCCAACCCTCACCTCAGACACCGTCCCTCATCTCGGTCCCTGTTCCCCACCAGAGTCCCTCACCTCACTCCCCGTGCCTCATCAAGGTCCGTCCTTACCTCACCTCGGCCCCCCCGTCCCTCATCTCAATCTCCCATCCCACACCTCAGTCTCCCCGTCCCTCACCTCAGTTTTCCCGTTCCTCACCACAGCCCCTCCAACTCTCACCTCAATCTTCCCCTCCTTGACCACAGTCCCCCATCCTTCACCTCAGTCCCCCGTCCCTCACCTCAGTCTCCCATCCTCCACTTTAGTTTCTCCATCCCTCACCTCATTTCCCCATCCCTCAGCTCAGTCCCTCCCTCCCTCACCTCAGTCCCTCCGTCCCTCACCGCAGTCCGTCCATCCCACCCCACAGTCTCCCCGTCCTTCATCTGGGTCTTCCCGGCCCTCACCTCAGTCTCCCCGTCCCTCACCACAGTCTCCCAGTCCCTCACCACATTCCCTCCAACCCTCACCTCAGTCTCCCCTTCCCTCACGTCAGTCGCCCCGTCCCTCACCTCATTTTCTCCATCCCTCACCACAGTCCCCCAGTCCCTCACCACAGTCTCCCAGTCCCTCACCTCGTCCGCGTCCCTCACCTCAGACACTCCGATCCCCACCTCAGTCCCCTGTCTGTCACCTCAGCCCCGTCCCTCACCACAGTCCCTCCGTCCCTCACCTCACTCTCCTCGTCCATCAATACAGTACCCCTCGTACCTCACCGCAGTCCCTCGATCCCTCACCACAGTACCCGTCGTCCCTCACCACAGTCCCTCCGTCCCTCACCTCAGTCCCTCCGTCCCTCACCTCAGTCGCTTCATCTTTCACCTCAGTCCCCCTGACCCTCACCACAGTCTCCGTCCCACACCTCAGTCTCCCCGTCCATCAATACAGTACCCCTCGTACCTCACCACGGTCCCCCTCATCCCTCACCACAGTCACCCGCCCCTCATCACAGTCTCCCCGTCCTTCACCTCATTCCCCCGGCCCTCAACTCATTCCCCCAGCCTCACCTCATTCCTCCGTCCCTCACGTCAGTCCCTCCGTCCCTCACCTCAGTCCCTTCAACCTTCACCTCAGTCCCGGTCCTTCACCTCAGTCCCGGTCCCTCATCTCAGTCCTCCGTCCCTCACCTCAGTCTCCCAATGTCTCAGCATGGTCCACCTCATCTTTCACCACAGTCCCTCCGTCCCTCACCTCGTCCCCGTCCCTCACCTCAGTCCCCCTTGTCCCACACCACAGTCGCCCATCCCTCACCTCAGTCCCCGTCCCTCATCTCAGTCCCCCCACCCTCACCACAGTCCTCCTGTCCCTCAACTCAGTTCCCCGTCCCTCAGCACGGTCCGTCCGTACCTCACCTCGGACCCCCCGTCCCTCACCTCAATCCCCCGTCCCTCACCATCAGTCCCCCTGTCCGTCACTTCATTCCCGCCGTCCCTTAACCTCAGTCCCCGGCCCCTCACCACAGTGCCCACGTCCCTCACCTCAGTCCCATTCGTCCCTCACCTCAATCCCATTTCTCCCTCACCACAGTCCGCATCCCTCACCTCATTCCCCCGTCCCTCACCACAGTGCCCTCATCCCTCACCTCAGTTTTCCCATTCCTCAACACAGTCCCTCCATCCCTCACCACAGTCTCCCAGTCCCTCACCACAGTTCCTCAGTCCCTCACCACAGTCCCTCCAACCCTCACCTCAGTCTCCCCTTCCCTCACCTCATCACCCGTCCCTCACCTCAGACCCTCCGTTCCCCACCTCAGTCCCTCCATTCCCCACCACAGTCCCTCCGTCCCTCACCTCAGTCTCCTCGTCCATCAATGCAGTACCCCTCTTACTTCACCACAGCCCCTCGATCCCTCACCACAGTTCCCCTCGTCCCTCACCACAGTCCCCCACGTCCCTCACCACAGTCCCCCGTCCGTCACCTCAGCCACTGTCCCTCACCACAGTCCCTCTGTCCCTCACGTCGTTCCCCCGTCTTCACCTCATTCCTCCCGTCCCTCTCCTCGGTCCCTCCTGTCCCTCACCTCGGTCCCCTCGTCCTTCACCACAGTTCCCCTCGTCCCTCACCACAGTCCCACACGTCTCTCACCACAGTCGCCTGTCCCTCACCTCAGTCCCCGTCCCTCACTTCAGTCCCACCGTCCCTCACCACAGTCCCTCCGTCCCTCACCACAGTCCCGCCGTCCCTCACGTCATTCCCCCTGTCCCTCACGTCGTTCCCCCGTCTTCACCTCATTCCTCCTGTCCCTCTCCTCGGTCCCTCCTGTCTCTCACCTCGGTCCCCCCGTCCCTCATCACTGTCCCTCCGTCCCTCACCTCAGTTTTCCCATTCCTCAACACAGTCCCTCCATTCCTCACCACAGTACTTCCGTTCCTCACCACAGTCCCTCCGTCCCTCACCTCAGACACCGTCCCTCATCTCAGTCCCCATTCCCCACCAGATTCCCTCACCTTACTCCCCGTCCCTTATCAAGGTCCGTCCTTACCTCACCTCGGCCCCCCCTTCCCTCACCTCAGTTTTCCCGTTCCTCACCACAGTCCCTCCGACCCTTACCTTAGTCTCCCAGTCCCTCACCTCAGTCTCCCCGTCCGTCACCACAGTCCCCCGTCCCTCACCACATTCCCTCCGTCCCTTACCTCAGTTCCTGTCCCTCACCACGGTCCCACTCATCGCTCACCACAGTCTCTCCGTCCCTCACCTGAATCCCCCATCCCTCACCTCAGTCCCTCGGTCCGTCACTTCATTCCCGCCGTCCCTTACTCCAGTCCCTCCATCCCCCACGTCAGTCCCCCGCCCCCTCACCACAGTGCCCACGTCCCTCACCTCAATCCCATTCGTCCCTCACCTCAATCCCATTTGTCCCTCACCACAGTCCCCCAGTCCCTCACCACAGTCCCCCAGTCCCTCACCACAGTTTCTCAGTCCCTCCAACCCTCACCTCAGTCTCCCCTTCCCTCACCTCATCCCCGTCCCTCACCTCAGTCCCCCGTCCCTCACCACAGTTTTCCCATTCCTCAACACAGTCCCTCCGGCCCTCACCTCAGTCTCCCCGTTCCTCACGTCAGTCGCCCGGTCCCTCACCTCATTTTCCCCGTCCCTCACCTCAGTCCCCCCGACCCTCAGCTCAGTCCCTCCTCCCTCAACTCAGTCCCACTCATCCCTCACCACAGTCCCCCAGTCCCTCACCACAGTCCCCCAGTCCCTCACCACAGTTCCTCAGTCCCTCCAACCCTCACCTCAGTCTCCCCTTCCCTCACCTCATCCCCGTCCCTCATCTCAGACCCTCCATTCCCCACCTCAGTCTCCTCGTCCATCAATACAGTATCCCTCGTACCTCACCGCAGTCCCTCGATCCCTCACCACAGTTCCCCTCGTCCTTCACCACAGTCCCCCGTCCGACACCACAGTCCCGCCGTCCCTCACGTCATTCCTTCTGTCCCTCACGTCGTTCCCCCGTCTTCACCTCATTCCTCCCGTCCCTCTCCTCAGTCCCTCCCGTCCCTCACCTCCGTCCCCCCGTCCCTCATCATTGTCCCTCCGTCCCTCACCTCAGTTTACTCGTCCATCAATGCAGTACCCCTCGTACCTCACCACAGTCCCTCCATCACTCACCACAGTCCCTCCATCCCTCACCTCAGTCTCCCCGTCCCTCACTACAGTCCCTGTCGTCCCTCACCACACTCCCTCTGTTCCTAACCACAGTACACCCACCCCTCACCTCAGTACCCCGTCCCTCACCACGGTCCGTCCATCCCTGACCACGGTCCGTCCGTTCTTTACCATGGTCCCCCATCCCTCATCTCGGACACCGTCCCTCACCTCAGTACCCCGTCCATCACCACGGTCCCACTCATCCCTCACCACAGTCCCTCCATCCCTCACCTGAATCCCCCGTCCCTCACCTGAATCCCCCATCCCTCACCTCGTCCCCATCCCTACCTCATTCCCTCCGTTCTCCACCTCAGTCCCTCCGTTCCACACCTCAGTCCTACATCCCCCACTTCAGTCCCCTGTCCGTCACCTCAGTCCCACGTCCGGCACTCAGCCCCCCTCGTCCCTCACCACAGTCGTCCATCCCTCACCTCAGTCCAAGTCCCTCACCTCAGTCCCGGTCCCTCACCACAGTCCCTCCGTTCCTCACCACTGTCCCTCACCTCAAACCCCGTCCCTCACCACAGTCGTCCGTCCCTCACCTCAGTCCCTCCTTTCCTCACCACATTTCCTCGTCCCCCACCACAGACCTCCTGTCCCTCAGCTCATTCCTTCCGTCCCTCACCACAGTTCCTTCGTCCCTCACCTCAGTCCTACATCCCCCACTTCAGTCCCCTGTCCGTCACCTCAGTCCCACGTCCGGCACTCAGCCCCCCTCGTCCCTCACCACAGTCGTCCATCCCTCACCTCAGTCCCTCCTTTCCTCACTACATTTCCTCGTCCCTCACCACAGACCTCCCGTCCCTCAGCTCATTTCCCCCGTCCCTCAGCTCATTCCTTCCGTCCCTCACCACAGTCCCTCCGTCCCTCACCACAGTCGTCCGTCCCTCATCACAGTCCCTGACCCTCACCTCAGTCCAAGTCCCTCACCTCAGTCCCGGTCCCTCACCACAGTCCCTCCGTTCCTCACCACTGTCCCTCACCTCAAACCCCGTCCCTCACCTCAGTCCCCCATCCCTCACCTCAGTCCCTCCTTTCCTCACCACATTTCCTCGTCCCCCACCACAGACCTCCTGTCCCTCAGCTCATTCCTTCCGTCCCTCACCACAGTCCCTCCGTCCCTCACCACAGTCGTCCGTCCCTCATCACAGTCCCTGACCCTCACCTCAGTCCAAGTCCCTCACCTCAGTCCCGGTCCCTCACCACAGTCCCTCCGTTCCTCACCACTGTCCCTCACCTCAAACCCCGTCCCTCACCTCAGTCCCCCATCCCTCACCTCAGTCCCTCCTTTCCTCACCACATTTCCTCGTCCCCCACCACAGACCTCCTGTCCCTCAGCTCATTCCTTCCGTCCTTCACCACAGTTCCTTCGTCCCTCACCTCAGTCCAAGTCCCTCACCTCAGTCCCGGTCCCACACCACAGTCCCTCTGTCCCTCACCTCAGTCCCCATCCCTCACCTCAGTCCCCGTCCCTCACCACAGACCCTCGGTCCCTCACCACAGTCCCTCCGTCCCTCACCTCAGTCCCCGACCCTCACCTCAGTCCAAGTCCCTCACCTCAGTCCTGGTTTCTCACCACAGTCCCTCTGTCCCTCACCTCAAACTCCGTCTCTCACCTCAGTCCCCGTCCCTCACCTCAGTCCCTCCTTTCCTCACCACATTTCCTCGTCCCTCACCACAGACCTCCCGTCCCTCAGCTTATTTCCCCCGTCCCTCAGCTCATTCCTTCCGTCCCTCACCATAGTCCCTCCGTCCCTCACCTCAGTCCCCGACCCTCACCTCAGTCCAAGTTCCTCACCACAGTCCGTCCGTTCCTCACCACAGACCCCCATCCCTCACCTCAGTCCCACTCGTCCCTCACCTCAGTCCTACTCGTCTCTCACTACAGACCACCGCCCCTCACCACAGTCCCTCCCTCCCTCACCTCAGTCCCCCCTCCCTCACCTCAGTCACCCGTCCGTCACCACAGTCCCTCCGACCCTCACCACAGTATCCCTGTCCCTCAACACAGTCCCTCCGTCCCTCACCACTGTCCCTCCGTCCCTCACCACAGTCCCTCAGTCCCTCACCACAGTCCCTCCATCACCACAGTCCCTGACCCTCACCACAGTCCCCCGTCCGTCACCACATTCCCTCCGTCCCTCACCTCAGTCCACGTCCCTCACCACATTCCCTCCGTCCCTCACCACAGACCTCCCGTCCCTCAGCTCATTTCCCCCGTCCCTCAGCTCATTCCTTCCGTCCCTCACCACAGTCCCTCCGTCCCTCACCTCAAACCCTGTTTCTCACCTCAGTCCCCGTCCCTCACCTCAGTCCCTCCTTTCCTCACCACATTTCCTTGTTCCTCACCTCAGTCCAAGTCCCTCACCTCAGTCCCGGTCCCTCACCACCGTCCTTCCGTTCCTCACCACAGTCCCTCTGTCCCTCACCTCAAACCCCGTCTCTCACTTCAGTCCCCGTCCCTCACCACAGTCCCTCCCTCCCTCACCTCAGTCTCCCCGTCCCTTACCTCAGTTTTCCCGTTCATCACCACAGTCCCTCCGACCCTCACCACAGTCTCCCCGTCCCTCACCTCAGACCCGTCCCTCATCACAGTCCCTTTGTCCTTCACCTCATCCCTGTCCCTCACCTCAGTCTCCCCGTCCCTCACCTCAGTCTCCCCGTCCCTCACCACAGTCCCTCCCTCCCTCACCTCAGTCTCCCCGTCCCTCACCTCAGTTTTCCTGTTCATCACCACAGTCCCTTCAACCCTTACCTCAGTCTCCCCGTTCCTCACCACAGTCTCCCCGTCCCTCACCACAGTCTCCCCGTCCCTCACCACAGACCCGTCCCTCATCACAGTCCCTTTGTCCTTCACCTCATCCCTGTCCCTCACCTCAGTCTCCCCGTCCCTCACCTCAGTCTCCCCGTCCCTCACCACAGACCCGTCCCTCATCACAGTCCCTTCATCCTTCACTTCAGTCCCTGTCCCTCACCTCAGTCTCCCCGTCCCTCACCTCAGTCTCCCCGTCCCTCACCACAGTCTCCCCGTCCCTCACCACAGACCCGTCCCTCATCACAGTCCCTTCGTCCCTCACCTCAGTCCCTGTCCCTCACCTCAGTCTCCCCGTCCCTCACCACAGTGCCCCATCCCTCACCACAGTGCCCACGCCCCTCACCACAGTCTCCCCGTCCCTCACCACAGACCCGTCCCTCATCACAGTCCCTTTGTCCTTCACCTCATCCCTGTCCCTCACCACAGTCCCTCCCTCCCTCACCTCAGTCTCCCCGTCCCTCACCTCAGTTTTCCCATTCTCCACCTCAGTCCCCTGTCCTTCACCACAGTTCCTCCGTCCCTCACCACAGTCCCTACGTCCCTCACCACAGTCCCTCCGTCCCTCACCTCAGTCCCCCGTCCGTCACCTCAGTCCCCCGTCCGTCACCACATTCCCTCTGTCCCTCACCTCAGTCCCCCGTCCGTCACCTCAGTCCCCCGTCCGTCACCACATTCCCTCCGTCCCTCACCTCAGTCCCCCGTCCGTCACCTCAGTCCCCCGTCCGTCACCTCAGTCCCCCGTCCGTCACCACATTCCCTCCGTCCCTCACCTCAGTCCCCCGTCCGTCACCTCAGTCCCCCGTCCGTCACCACATTCCCTCCGTCCCTCACCACAGTCCCTACGTCCCTCACCACAGTCTCCCCGTCCTTCACCTCAGTCCCCCGTCCGTCACCTCAGTCCCCCGTCCGTCACCACATTCCCTCCGTCCCTCACCTCAGTCCCCCGTCCGTCACCTCAGTCCCCCGTCCGTCACCTCAGTCCCCCGTCCGTCACCACATTCCCTCCGTCCCTCACCTCAGTCCCCCGTCCGTCACCTCAGTCCCCCGTCCGTCACCTCAGTCCCACGTCCGTCACCTCAGTCCCACGTCCGTCACCACATTCCCTCCGTCCCTCAGCTCAGTCCCCCGTCCGTCACCTCAGTCCCCCGTCCGTCACCTCAGTCCCCCGTCCGTCACCTCAGTCCCCCGTCCGTCACCTCAGTCCCACGTCCGTCACCACATTCCCTCCGTCCCTCACCTCAGTCCCCCGTCCGTCACCTCAGTCCCCCGTCCGTCACCTCAGTCCCCCGTCCGTCACCACATTCCCTCCGTCCCTCACCTCAGTCCCCCGTCCGTCACCTCAGTCCCCCGTCCGTCACCACATTCCCTCCGTCCCTCACCACAGTCCCCCGTCCGTCACCTCAGTCCCCCGTCCGTCACCAAATTCCCTCCGTCCGTCACCTCAGTCCCCCGTCCGTCACCTCAGTCCCCCGTCCGTCACCACATTCCCTCCGTCCCTCACCTCAGTCCCCCGTCCGTCACCTCAGTCCCCCGTCCGTCACCACATTCCCTCCGTCCCTCACCTCAGTCCCCCATCCGTCACCTCAGTCCCCCGTCCGTCACCTCAGTCCCCCGTCCGTCACCACATTCCCTCCGTCCCTCACCACATTCCCTCCGTCCCTCACCTCAGTCCCCCGTCCGTCACCTCAGTCCCCCGTCCGTCACCTCAGTCCCACGTCCGTCACCACATTCCCTCCGTCCGTCACCTCAGTCCCCCGTCCGTCACCTCAGTCCCCCGTCCGTCACCACATTCCCTCCGTCCCTCACCTCAGTCCCCCATCCGTCACCTCAGTCCTCCGTCCGTCACCTCAGTCCCACGTCCGTCACCACATTCCCTACGTCCCTCACCTCAGTCCCCCGTCCGTCACCTCAGTCCCCCGTCCGTCACCTCAGTCCCACGTCCGTCACCTCAGTCCCACGTCCGTCACCACATTCCCTCCGTCCCTCACCTCAGTCCCCCGTCCGTCACCTCAGTCCCCCGTCCGTCACCTCAGTCCCCCGTCCGTCACCTCAGTCCCCCGTCCGTCACCACATTCCCTCCGTCCCTCACCACAGTACCCCGTCCGTCACCTCAGTCCCCCGTCCGTCACCTCAGTCCCACGTCCGTCACCACATTCCCTCCGTCCCTCACCTCAGTCCCCCGTCCGTCACCTCAGTCCCCCGTCCGTCACCTCAGTCCCACGTCCGTCACCACATTCCCTCCGTCCCTCACCTCAGTCCCCCGTCCGTCACCTCAGTCCCCCGTCCGTCACCAAATTCCCTCCGTCCCTCACCTCAGTCCCCCGTCCGTCACCTCAGTCCCCCGTCCGTCACCACATTCCCTCCGTCCCTCACCTCAGTCCCCCGTCCGTCACCACATTCCCTCCGTCCCTCACCTCAGTCCCCCGTCCGTCACCTCAGTCCCCCGTCCGTCACCTCAGTCCCCCGTCCGTCACCACATTCCCTCCGTCCCTCACCACAGTACCCCGTCCGTCACCTCAGTCCCCCGTCCGTCACCACATTCCCTCCGTCCCTCACCTCAGTCCCCCGTCCGTCACCTCAGTCCCCCGTCCCTTACCACAGTTCTTCCATTCCTAACCACAGTCACTCCCATCCCTCACCTCAGTCCACGTCCCTCACCCCAGTTTTCCCGATCCTCACCACAGTCCCTCCGTCCCTCACCACAGTCCCTACGTCCCTCACCACAGTCCCTCCGTCCCTCACCTCAGTCCCCCTTCCCTCACCACAGTCCCCCGTCCCTCACCACATTCCCTCCGTCCCTCACCTCAGTCCCTCCGTCCCTCACCACAGTCCCTACGTCCCTCACCACAGTCCCTCCGTCCCTCACCTCAGTCCTCCGTCCCTCACCACAGTCCCTACGTCCCTCACCACAGTCCCTCCGTCCCTCACCTCAGTCCCCCGTCCCTCACCACAGTCCCTACGTCCCTCACCACAGTCCCTCCGTCCCTCAGCTCAGTCCCCCGTCCCTCACCACAGTCCCTACGTCCCTCACCACAGTCCCTCCGTCCCTCACCACAGTCCCTCCGGCCCTCACCACAGTCCCTCCGTCCCTCACCTCAGTCCCCCGTCCCTCACCACAGTCCCTACGTCCCTCACCACAGTCCCTCCGTCCCTCACCTCAGTCCCCCGTCCGTCACCACATTCGCTCCGTCCCTCACCTCAGTCGACGTCCCTCACCACAGTCTCCCCGTCCCTCACCACAGTCTCCCCGTCCCTCACCACAGTTCTTCCATTCCTAACCACAGTCACTCCCATCCCTCACCTCAGTCCCTGCCCCTCACCTCAGTCCACGTCCCTCACCCCAGTTTTCCCGATCCTCACCACAGTCCCTCCGACCCTCACCTCAGACACCGTCCTTCACCTCAGTCTCCCCGTCCCTCACTACAATCCCCGTCGTCCCTCACCACACTCCCTCTGTTCCTAACCACAGTACACCCATCCCTCACCTCAGTACCCCGTCCCTCACCACGGTCCCCCTCATCCCTCACCACAGTCCCTCCATCCCTCACCTGAATCCACCGTCCCTCACCTGAATCCCCCATCCCTCACCTCGTCCCCATCCCTACCTCATTCCCTCCGTTCTCCACCTCAGTCCCTCCGTTCCACACCTCAGTCCTACATCCCCCACTTCAGTCCCCTGTCCGTCACCTCAGTCCCACATCCGGCACTCAGCCCCCCTCGTCCCTCACCACAGTCGTCCGTCCCTCACCTCAGTCCCTCCTTTCCTAACCACAGTACACCCATCCCTCACCTCAGTCCCCGTCCCTCACCTCAATACCCCGTCCCTCACCTCGTCCCCGTCCCTCACCTTATTCCCTCCGACCCCCACCTCAGTCCCCGTCCATCTCCACAGTCCCCCTGGTCCCTCACCTCAGTCTCCCCGTCCCTCACCTCAATCCCCCGTCCCTCACCAGTGTCTCGCCATCCCTCAACACAGTCACTGGTCCGTCACTACAGTTCCCAATCCCTCACCTCAGTACCCCGTCCCTCACCTCGGACACCGTCCTTCACCTCAGTCTCCACGTCCTTCACCTCAGTACCCCGTCCCTCACCTCAGTACCTCCGTCCCTCACCTCAGTCCCCGTCCATCTCCACAGTCCCCCTGGTCCCTCACCTCAGTCTCCCCGTCCCTCACCTCAATCCCCCGTCCCTCACCACAGCCCATCCGTCCCTCACCTCAATCCCCCGTCCCTCACCTCAGTCTCCCCGTCCCTCACCAGTGTCTCGCCATCCCTCAACACAGTCACTGGTCCGTCACTACAGTTCCCAATCCCTCACCTCAGTCTCCCCGTCCCTCACCACAGCCCATCCGTCCCTCACCTCAGTCTCCCCGTCCCTCACCTCAATCCCCCGTCCCTCACCACAGCCCATCCGTCCCTCACCTCAATCCCCCGTCCCTCACCTCAGTCTCCCCGTCCCTCACCAGTGTCTCGCCATCCCTCAACACAGTCACTGGTCCGTCACTACAGTTCCCAATCCCTCACCTCAGTCTCCCCGTCCCTCACCTCGGTCCCCCCGTCCCTCACCACAGCCCATCCGTCCCTCACCTCAATCCCCCGTCCCTCACCTCAGTCTCCCCGTCCCTCACCTCAATCCCCCGTCCCTCACCAGTGTCTCGCCATCCCTCAACACAGTCACTGGTCCGTCACTACAGTTCCCAATCCCTCACCTCAGTACCCTGTCCCTCACCTCGGACACCGTCCTTCACCTCAGTCTCCACGTCCTTCACCTCAGTCTCCACGTCCCTCACCTCAGTACCTCCGTCCCTCACCTCAGTCCCCGTCCATCTCCACAGTCCCCCTGGTCCCTCACCTCAGTCTCCCCGTCCCTCACCTCAATCCCCCGTCCCTCACCTCAGTCTCCCCGTCCCTCACCAGTGTCTCGCCATCCCTCAACACAGTCACTGGTCCGTCACTACAGTTCCCAATCCCTCACCTCAGTCTCCCCGTCCCTCACCTCGGTCCCCCCGTCCCTCACCACAGCCCATCCGTCCCTCACCTCAATCCCCCGTCCCTCACCTCAGTCTCCCCGTCCCTCACCTCAATCCCCCGTCCCTCACCAGTGTCTCGCCATCCCTCAACACAGTCACTGGTCCGTCACTACAGTTCCCAATCCCTCACCTCAGTACCCTGTCCCTCACCTCGGACACCGTCCTTCACCTCAGTCTCCACGTCCTTCACCTCAGTCTCCACGTCCCTCACCTCAGTACCTCCGTCCCTCACCTCAGTCCCCGTCCCTCACCTCAATCCCACCGTCCCTCACCACAGTCCCCCTCGTTCCTCACCACAGTCCCAGTCCCCCGTCCCTCACCTCATTCCCCCCGCCCTTACCTCATTCCCCTGTCCTTCACCACAGTCCCTCCGTCCCTCAACTCAGTCCCTTGTCCATCGCCTCAGTCCAACCGTCCCTCACCTCAATCCCCCGTCCCTCACCTCAGTCTCCCCGTCCCTCACCTCAATCCCCCGTCCCTCACCAGTGTCTCGCCATCCCTCAACACAGTCACTGGTCCGTCACTACAGTTCCCAATCCCTCACCTCAGTACCCTGTCCCTCACCTCGGACACCGTCCTTCACCTCAGTCTCCACGTCCTTCACCTCAGTCTCCACGTCCCTCACCTCAGTACCTCCGTCCCTCACCTCAGTCCCCGTCCCTCACCTCAATCCCACCGTCCCTCACCACAGTCCCCCTCGTTCCTCACCACAGTCCCAGTCCCCCGTCCCTCACCTCATTCCCCCCGCCCTTACCTCATTCCCCTGTCCTTCACCACAGTCCCTCCGTCCCTCAACTCAGTCCCTTGTCCATCACCTCAGTCCAACCGTCCCTCACCTAAGTCCCTCAGACCCTCCGTCCCTCACCTCAGTCCCACTCGTCATTCACCACTGTACTCCGGTCCCTCTGCACATCCCTCCGTCCCTCACCACAGTCTCCCCGTCCCTCACCACAGTCCCTCCGTCCCTCACCTCAGTTTCCCCGTCCCTCACCCCAGTCCCCTCTCCCTCAGCACAGTTCCTCTATTCCTTCACCTTAGTACCCCTCGTCCATCACCTCAGTCCCTCCGCTCCTCACCTCATTCCCCCATCACCACAGTGCCCCAATCCCTCACCTCAGTCCCACTCGTCCCTCCCCTAAGTCTCACTCGTCCCTCCCCTAAGTCTTGCTCGTCCCTCAGCACAGTCCCTCTATTCCTCACCACACTCCCTCCGTCCCCCACCTCAGTCCCCGTCCCTCACCTCAATCTCCCGTCCCTCACCTCTTTCCCAATTCCTCACCACAGTGCCCCCATCCCTCACCTCAGTTCCACTCGTCCCTCACCTCAGTCCCCGTCCCTCACCACAGTCTACCCGTCCCTCACATCAGTCCCTTCGTCCCTCACCATGGTGCCTCCCTCACCTCAGTCCCCGTCCCTCACCTCAGTCCCACTGGACCGTCATCTCAGTCCCCGTCCCTCACCACAGTCTACCTGTCCCTCACGTCAGTCCCACTAGTCCCTCACCTCAGTCCCCCGTCCCTCACCTCAGTCCCCGTCCCTCACCACAGTCTACCTGTCCCTCACCTCAGTCCCTTCGTCCCTCACCACGGTGCCTCCCTCACCACAGTCCCCCTCGTCCCTCACCACAGTCGCCCGTCCCTCACCTCAGTCTTCCCGTCCCTCACCTCAATCCCCCGTCCGTCACCTCTTTCCCAATTCCTCACCACAGTGCCCCCATCCCTCACCACAGTCGCCCGTCCCTCACCTCAGTCTTCCCGTCCCTCACCTCAATCCCCCGTCCGTCACCTCTTTCCCAATTCCTCACCACAGTGCCCCCATCCCTCACCACAGTCGCCCGTCCCTCACCTCAGTCTTCCCGTCCCTCACCTCAATCCCCCGTCCGTCACCTCTTTCCCAATTCCTCACCACAGTGCCCCCATCCCTCACCTCAGTCCCACTCGTCCCTCACCACAGTCGCCCATCCCTCACCACAGTCTACCTGTCCCTCACCTCAGTCTTCCCGTCCCTCACCTCAATCCCCCGTCCCTCACCTCAGTCCCCGTCCCTCACCACAGTCTACCCGTCCCTCACCTCAGTCCCCGTCCCTCACCTCAATCTCCCGTCCCTCACCTCTTTCCCAATTCCTCACCACAGTGCCCCCATCCCTCACCTCAGTCCCACTCGTCCCTCACCTCAGTCCCCATCCCTCACCACAGTCTACCCGTCCCTCACATCAGTCCCTTCGTCCCTCACCTCAGTCTCCCCGTCCCTCACCTCAGTTTTCCCATCCCTCACCACAGTCCCCCTCGTCCCTCACCACAGTCGCCCATCCCTCACCTCAGTCTTCCCGTCCCTCACTTCAATCCCCCGTCCCTCACCTCTTTCCCAATACCTCAACACAGTCTACCCGTCCCTCACCACAGTCGCCCGTCCCTCACCTCAGTCTTCCCGTCCCTCACCTCAATCCCCCGTCCATCACCTCTTTCCAACTCGTCCCTCACCACAGTCCCCCGTCCCTCACCTCAGTCCCCGTCCCTCACCTCAGTCCCACTGGTCCGTCATCTCAGTCACTGTCCCTCACCTCAGTCCCCGTCCCTCACCACAGTCGCCCGTCCCTCACCTCAGTCTTCCCGTCCCTCACCTCAATCCCCCGTCCCTCACCTCAGTCTTCCCGTCCCTCACCTCAATCCCCCGTCCATCACCTCTTTCCAACTCGTCCCTCACCTCAGTCCCCGTCCCTCACCTCAGTCCCACTGGTCCGTCATCTCAGTCACTGTCCCTCACCTCAGTCCCCGTCCCTCACCTCAGTCCCACTGGACCGTCATCTCAGTCACTGTCCCTCACCTCAGTCTACCTGTCCCTCACGTCAGTCCCACTAGTCCCTCACCACAGTCCCCCTCGTCCCTCACCACAGTCGCCCGTCCCTCACCTCAGTCTTCCCGTCCCTCACCTCAATCCCCCGTCCGTCACCTCTTTCCCGATTCCTCACCACAGTGCCCCCATCCCTCACCTCAGTCCCACTCGTCCCTCACCACAGTCGCCCATCCCTCACCTCAGTCTTCCCGTCCCTCACCTCAATCCCCCGTCCCTCACCTCAGTCCCCGTCCCTCACCTCAGTCTCCCCGTCCCTCACCTCAGTTTTCCCGTCCCTCACCACAGTCCCCCTCGTCCCTCACCACAGTCGCCCATCCCTCAACTCAGTCTTCCCGTCCCTCACCTCAATCCCCCGTCCCTCACCTCTTTCCCAATACCTCAACACAGTCCCCCTCGTCCCTCACCACAGTGCCCCCATCCCTCACCACAGTCGCCCCTCCCTCACCTCAGTCTTCCCGTCCCTCACCTCAATCCCCCGTCCATCACCTCTTTCCAACTCGTCCCTCACTACAGTCCCCCGTCCCTCACCTCAGTCCCCGTCCCTCACCACAGTCTACCTGTCCCTCACGTCAGTCCCACTCGTCTCTCACCTCAGTCCCCCGTCCCTCACCTCAGTCCCCGTCCCTCACCACAGTCTACCTGTCCCTCACCTCAGTCCCTTCGTCCCTCACCACAGTCCCCCTCGTCCCTCACCACAGTCGCCCGTCCCTCACCTCAGTCTTCCTGTCCCTCACCTCAATCCCCCGTCCGTCACCTCTTTCCCAGTTCCTCACCACAGTGCCCCCATCCCTCACAACAGTCGCCCGTCCCTCACCTCAGTCTTCCCGTCCCTCACCTCAATCCCCCGTCTGTCACCTCTTTCCCAATTCCTCACCACAGTGCCCCCATCCCTCACCTCAGTCCAACTCGTCCCTCACCAGAGTCCCCCGTCCCTCACCTCAGTCCCCGGCCCTCACCACAGTCTACCCGTCCCTCACCTCAGTCCCCGTCCCTCACCTCAGTCTCCCTGTCCCTCACCTCAGTTTTCCCGTCCCTCACCACAGTCCCCCTCGTCCCGCACAACAGTCCCCCGTCCCTCACCTCATTTCCCCCCGCCCTTACCTCATTCCCCTGTCCCTCACCACAGTCCCTCCGTCACTCAACTCAGTCCCTCGTCCATCACCTCAGTCCAACCGTCCCTCACCTAAGTCCCTCAGACCCTCCGTCCCTCACTCAGTCCCACTCTTCCCTCACCACTGTACTCCCGTCCCTCCATCCCTCACTACAGTCTCCCCGTCCCACACCACAGTTCCTCCGTCCCTCATCTCAGTCCCTCGACCCTCACCTCAGTCCCCTCTCCCTCAGCACAGTCCCTCTATTCCTTCACCTTAGTACCCGTCGTTCATCACCTCATACACCCGTCCCTCACCACAGTGCCCTCATCACTCACCTCAGTGCAACCGTCCCTCACCTCTTTCTCCCCGACCCTCACCTCAGTCCCCTCTCCCTCAGCACAGTCCCTCTATTATTTCACCTTTGTACCCGTCATTCATCACCTCAGTCCCTCCGTTCCTCACCTCAGTTGCTCCGTTCCTCACCACAGTGCCCTCATCCCTCACCTCAGTCGCTCCGTTCCTCACCTCATTCCCCCGTCACCACAGTGCTCCCATCCCTCACCTCAGTCCCACCATCGCTCACCTCAGTCCCTCAGACCCTCCGTCCCTCACCTCAGTCCCACTCGACCCTCACCACTGTCCTCCGGTCCCTCCACACGTCCCTCTGTCCCTCACCTCAGTCTCCCCGTCACTCACCTCAGTCCCCCGACCCTCACCTCAGTCCCCTCTTCCTCAGCACAGTCCCTCTGTTCCTTCACCTTAGTACCCGTCGTCCATCACCTCAGTCCCTCCTCTCCTCACCTCATTCCCCCGTCCCTCACCACAGTGCCCTCATCCCTCACCTCAGTCCCATTCGTCCCTCCCTTCAGTCTCACTCGTCCCTCTGCACAGTCCCTCCATCCCTCACCTCATTCCCCCGTCACCACAGTGCCCCATCCCTCACCTCAGTCCAACCATCGCTCACCTCAGTCCCTCAGACCCTCCGTCCCTCACCTCAGTCCCACTCGTCCCTCCCTTCAGTCTCACTCGTCCCTCTCCACAGTCCCTCCATCCCTCACCTCATTCCCCCGTCACCACAGTTCCCCTCGTCCCGCACAACAGTCCCCCGTCCCTCACCTCATTCCCCCCGCCCTTACCTCATTCCCCTGTCCCTCACCACAGTCCCTCCGTCCCTCACCTCAGTCCCTCGTCCATCACCTCAGTCCAACCGTCCTTCACCTCATTCTCCCCGACCCTCACCTCAGTCCCCTCTCCCTCAGCACAGTCCCTCTATTCTTTCACCTTAGTACCCGTCGTTCATCACCTCAGTCCCTCCGTCCCTCACCTCAGTCGCTCCGTTCCTCACCACAGTGCCCTCATCCCTCACCTCAGTCGCTCCGTTCCTCACCTCATTCCCCCGTCACCACAGTGCTCCCATCCCTCACATCAGTCCCACCATCGCTCACCTCAGTCCCTCAGACCCTCCGTCCCTCACCTCAGTCCCACTCGACCCTCACCACTGTCCTGCGGTCCCTCCGCACGTCCCTCTGTCCCTCACCTCAGTCTCCCCGTCACTCACCTCAGTCCACCGACCCTCACCTCAGTCCCCTCTCCCTCAGCAGTCCCTCTATTATTTCACCTTAATACCCGTCGTTCATCACCTCAGTCCCTCCGTTCCTCACCTCAGTTACTCCGTTCCTCACCACAGTGCCCTCATCCCTCACCTCAGTCGCTCCGTTCCTCACCTCATTCCCCCGTCACCACAGTGCTCCCATCCCTCACCTCAGTCCCACCATCGCTCAGCTCAGTCCCTCAGACCCTCCGTCCCTCACCTCAATCCCACTCGACCCTCACCACTGTCCTCCGGTCCCTCCGCACGTCCCTCTGTCCTTCACCTCAGTCTCCCCGTCCCTCACCTCAGTTTTCCCATTCTCCACCTCAGTCCCCCGTCCTTCACCACAGTTCCTCCGTCCCTCACCACAGTCCCTACGTCCCTCACCACAGTCCCTCCGTCCCTCACCTCAGTCCCCCGTCCGTCACCTCAGTCCCCCGTCCGTCACCACATTCCCTCCGTCCCTCACCTCAGTCCCCCGTCCGTCACCTCAGTCCCCCGTCCGTCACCACATTCCCTCCATCCCTCACCTCAGTCCCCCGTCCCTCACCTCAGTCCCCCGTCCGTCACCTCAGTCCCACGTCCGTCACCACATTCCCTCCGTCCCTCACCTCAGTCCCCCGTCCGTCACCTCAGTCCCCCGTCCGTCACCACATTCCCTCCGTCCCTCACCACAGTCCCTACGTCCCTCACCACAGTCCCTCCGTCCCTCACCTCAGTCCCCCGTCCGTCACCTCAGTCCCCCGTCCGTCACCTCAGTCCCCCGTCCGTCACCACATTCCCTCCGTCCCTCACCTCAGTCCCCCGTCCGTCACCTCAGTCCCCCGTCCGTCACCACATTCCCTCCGTCCCTCACCACAGTCCCTACGTCCCTCACCACAGTCCCTCCGTCCCTCACCACAGTCCCTACGTCCCTCACCACAGTCCCTCCGTCCCTCACCTCAGTCCCCCGTCCGTCACCTCAGTCCCCCGTCCGTCACCTCAGTCCCACGTCCGTCACCTCAGTCCCACGTCCGTTACCTCAGCTCAGTCCCCCGTCCGTCACCTCAGTCCCCCGTCCCTCACCTCAGTCCCCCGTCCGTCACCTCAGTCCCCCGTCCGTCACCTCAGTCCCCCGTCCGTCACCACATTCCCTCCGTCCCTCACCTCAGTCCCTCCGTCCCTCACCTCAGTCCCCCGTCCGTCACCTCAGTCCCCCGTCCCTCACCTCAGTCCCCCGTCCGTCACCACATTCCCTCCGTCCCTCACCTCAGTCCCCCGTCCGTCACCTCAGTCCCCCGTCCGTCACCTCAGTCCCCCGTCCGTCACCTCAGTCCCACGTCCGTCACCACATTCCCTCCGTCCCTCACCTCAGTCCCCCGTCCGTCACCTCAGTCCCCCGTCCGTCACCACATTCCCTCCGTCCCTCACCTCAGTCCCCCGTCCGTCACCTCAGTCCCACGTCCGTCACCACATTCCCTCCGTCCCTCACCTCAGTCCCCCGTCCGTCACCTCAGTCCCCCGTCCGTCACCAAATTCCCTCCGTCCCTCACCTCAGTCCCCCGTCCGTCACCACATTCCCTCCGTCCCTCACCTCAGTCCCCCGTCCGTCACCACATTCCCTCCGTCCCTCACCTCAGTCCCCCGTCCGTCACCTCAGTCCCCCGTCCGTCACCTCAGTCCCCCGTCCGTCACCACATTCCCTCCGTCCCTCACCTCAGTCCCCCGTCCGTCACCTCAGTCCCCCGTCCGTCACCTCAGTCCCCCGTCCGTCACCTCAGTCCTCCGTCCGTCACCTCAGTCCCCCGTCCGTCACCACATTCCCTCCGTCCCTCACCTCAGTCCCCCGTCCGTCACCACATTCCCTCCGTCCCTCACCTCAGTCCCCCGTCCGTCACCACATTCCCTCCGTCCCTCACCTCAGTCCCCCGTCCGTCACCTCAGTCCCCCGTCCGTCACCTCAGTCCCCCGTCCGTCACCACATTCCCTCCGTCCCTCACCTCAGTCCCCCGTCCGTCACCTCAGTCCCCCGTCCCTTACCACAGTTCTTCCATTCCTAACCACAGTCACTCCCATCCCTCACCTCAGTCCACGTCCCTCACCCCAGTTTTCCCGATCCTCACCACAGTCCCTCCGTCCCTCACCACAGTCCCTACGTCCCTCACCACAGTCCCTCCGTCCCTCACCTCAGTCCCCCATCCCTCACCACAGTCCCCCGTCCCTCACCACATTCCCTCCGTCCCTCACCTCAGTCCCTCCGTCCCTCACCACAGTCCCTACGTCCCTCACCACAGTCCCTCCGTCCCTCACCTCAGTCCTCCGTCCCTCACCACAGTCCCTACGTCCCTCACCACAGTCCCTCCGTCCCTCACCTCAGTCCCCCGTCCCTCACCACAGTCCCTACGTCCCTCACCACAGTCCCTCCGTCCCTCAGCTCAGTCCCCCGTCCCTCACCACAGTCCCTACGTCCCTCACCACAGTCCCTCCGTCCCTCACCACAGTCCCTACGTCCCTCACCACAGTCCCTCCGTCCCTCACCTCAGTCCCCCGTCCCTCACCACAGTCCCTACGTCCCTCACCACAGTCCCTCCGTCCCTCACCTCAGTCCCCCGTCCGTCACCACATTCGCTCCGTCCCTCACCTCAGTCGACGTCCCTCACCACAGTCTCCCCGTCCCTCACCACAGTCTCCCCGTCCCTCACCACAGTTCTTCCATTCCTAACCACAGTCACTCCCATCCCTCACCTCAGTCCCTGCCCCTCACCTCAGTCCACGTCCCTCACCCCAGTTTTCCCGATCCTCACCACAGTCCCTCCGACCCTCACCTCAGACACCGTCCTTCACCTCAGTCTCCCCGTCCCTCACTACAATCCCCGTCGTCCCTCACCACACTCCCTCTGTTCCTAACCACAGTACACCCATCCCTCACCTCAGTACCCCGTCCCTCACCACGGTCCCCCTCATCCCTCACCACAGTCCCTCCATCCCTCACCTGAATCCACCGTCCCTCACCTGAATCCCCCATCCCTCACCTCGTCCCCATCCCTACCTCATTCCCTCCGTTCTCCACCTCAGTCCCTCCGTTCCACACCTCAGTCCTACATCCCCCACTTCAGTCCCCTGTCCGTCACCTCAGTCCCACGTCCGGCACTCAGCCCCCCTCGTCCCTCACCACAGTCGTCCGTCCCTCACCTCAGTCCCTCCTTTCCTAACCACAGTACACCCATCCCTCACCTCAGTCCCCGTCCCTCACCTCAATACCCCGTCCCTCACCTCGTCCCCGTCCCTCACCTTATTCCCTCCGTTCTCCACCTCAGTCCCCGTCCATCTCCACAGTCCCCCTGGTCCCTCACCTCAGTCTCCCCGTCCCTCACCTCAATCCCCCGTCCCTCACCAGTGTCTCGCCATCCCTCAACACAGTCACTGGTCCGTCACTACAGTTCCCAATCCCTCACCTCAGTACCCCGTCCCTCACCTCGGACACCGTCCTTCACCTCAGTCTCCACGTCCCTCACCTCAGTCTCCCCGTCCCTCACCTCGGTCCCCCCGTCCCTCACCACAGCCCATCCGTCCCTCACCTCAATCCCCCGTCCCTCACCTCAGTCTCCCCGTCCCTCACCTCAATCCCCCGTCCCTCACCAGTGTCTCGCCATCCCTCAACACAGTCACTGGTCCGTCACTACAGTTCCCAATCCCTCACCTCAGTACCCCGTCCCTCACCTCGGACACCGTCCTTCACCTCAGTCTCCACGTCCTTCACCTCAGTACCCCGTCCCTCACCTCAGTACCTCCGTCCCTCACCTCAGTCCCCGTCCATCTCCACAGTCCCCCTGGTCCCTCACCTCAGTCTCCCCGTCCCTCACCTCAATCCCCCGTCCCTCACCTCAGTCTCCCCGTCCCTCACCAGTGTCTCGCCATCCCTCAACACAGTCACTACAGTTCCCAATCCCTCACCTCAGTCTCCCCGTCCCTCACCTCGGTCCCCCCGTCCCTCACCACAGCCCATCCGTCCCTCACCTCAATCCCCCGTCCCTCACCTCAGTCTCCCCGTCCCTCACCTCAATCCCCCGTCCCTCACCAGTGTCTCGCCATCCCTCAACACAGTCACTGGTCCGTCACTACAGTTCCCAATCCCTCACCTCAGTACCCCGTCCCTCACCTCGGACACCGTCCTTCACCTCAGTCTCCACGTCCTTCACCTCAGTACCTCGTCCCTCACCTCAGTACCTCCGTCCCTCACCTCAATCCCACCGTCCCTCACCTCAGTACACCGTCCCTCACCTCAGTACCCCGTCCCTCACCTCAGTACCTCCGTCCCTCACCTCAGTCCCCGTCCATCTCCACAGTCCCCCTGGTCCCTCACTACAGTCTTCCCGTCCCTCACCTCGGTCCCCCCGTCCCTCACCACAGCCCATCCGTCCCTCACCTCAGTCTCCCCGTCCCTCACCTGAATCCCCCATCCCTCACCTCGTCCCCATCCCTACCTCATTCCCTCCGTTCTCCAGCTCAGTCCCTCCGTTCCACACCTCAGTCCTACATCCCCCACTTCAGTCCCCTGTCCGTCACCTCAGTCCCACATCCGGCACTCAGCCCCCCTCGTCCCTCACCACAGTCGTCCATCCCTCACCTCAGTCCCCGTCCCTCACCTCAGTCCCCCATCCCTCACCTCAGTCCCTCCTTTCCTCACCACATTTCCTTGTCCCTCACCACAGTCCTCCCGTTCCTCAGCTCATTTCCCCCGTCCCTCAGCTCATTTCCCCCGTCCCTCAGCTCATTTCCCCCGTCCCTCAGCTCATTCCTTCCGTCCCTCACCACAGTCCCTCCGTCCCTCACCTCAGTCCCCGACCCTCATCTCAGTCCAAGTCCCTCACCACAGTCCCTCCGTCCCTCACCTCAGTCGACGTCCCTCACCACAGTCTCCCCGTCCCTCACCACAGTCTCCCCGTCCGTCACCACAGTCTCCCCGTCCGTCACCTCAGTCCCCCGTCCCTCACCACAGTCCCTACGTCCCTCACCACAGTCCCTCCGTCCCTCACCTCAGTCCCTCCGTCCCTCACCACAGTCTCCCCGTCCCTCACCACAGTCTCCCCGTCCGTCACCTCAGTCCCCCGTCCCTCACCACAGTCCCTACGTCCCTCACCACAGTCCCTCCGTCCCTCACCACAGTCCCTCCGTCCCTCACCTCAGTCCCTCCTTTCCTAACCACAGTACACCTATCCCTCACCTCAGTCCCCGTCCCTCACCTCAATACCCCGTCCCTCACCTCGTCCCCGTCCCTCACCTTATTCCCTCCGTTCTCCACCTCAGTCCCCGTCCATCTCCACAGTCCCCCTGGTCCCTCACCTCAGTCTCCCCGTCCCTCACCTCAATCCCCCGTCCCTCACCAGTGTCTCGCCATCCCTCAACACAGTCACTGGTCCGTCACTACAGTTCCCAATCCCTCACCTCAGTACCCCGTCCCTCACCTCGGACACCGTCCTTCACCTCAGTCTCCACGTCCTTCACCTCAGTACCCCGTCCCTCACCTCAGTACCTCCGTCCCTCACCTCAGTCCCCGTCCATCTCCACAGTCCCCCTGGTCCCTCACCTCAGTCTCCCCGTCCCTCACCTCAATCCCCCGTCCCTCACCACAGCCCATCCGTCCCTCACCTCAATCCCCCGTCCCTCACCTCAGTCTCCCCGTCCCTCACCAGTGTCTCGCCATCCCTCAACACAGTCACTGGTCCGTCACTACAGTTCCCAATCCCTCACCTCAGTCTCCCCGTCCCTCACCTCGGTCCCCCCGTCCCTCACCACAGCCCATCCGTCCCTCACCTCAGTCTCCCCGTCCCTCACCTCAATCCCCCGTCCCTCACCACAGCCCATCCGTCCCTCACCTCAATCCCCCGTCCCTCACCTCAGTCTCCCCGTCCCTCACCAGTGTCTCGCCATCCCTCAACACAGTCACTGGTCCGTCACTACAGTTCCCAATCCCTCACCTCAGTACCCCGTCCCTCACCTCGGACACCGTCCTTCACCTCAGTCTCCACGTCCTTCACCTCAGTCTCCACGTCCCTCACCTCATTACCTCCGTCCCTCACCTCAATCCCACCGTCCCTCACCTCAATCCCTCCGTCCCTCAACTCAGTCCCTTGTCCATCACCTCAGTCCAACCGTCCCTCACCTAAGTCCCTCAGACCCTCCGTCCCTCACCTCAGTCCCACTCGTCATTCACCACTGTACTCCGGTCCCTCTGCACGTCCCTCCGTCCCTCACCACAGTTTCCCCGTCCCTCACCCCAGTCCCTCCGTCCCTCACCTCAGTTTCCCCGTCCCTCACCCCAGTCCCCTCTCCCTCAGCACAGTTCCTCTATTCCTTCACCTTAGTACCCCTCGTCCATCACCTCAGTCCCTCCGCTCCTCACCTCATTCCCCCATCACCACAGTGCCCCAATCCCTCACCTCAGTCCCACTCGTTCCTCCCCTAAGTCTCACTCGTCCCTCCCCTAAGTCTTGCTCGTCCCTCACCACAGTCCCTCTATTCCTCACCACACTCCCTCCGTCCCCCACCTCAGTCCCCGTCCCTCACAATCTCCCGTCCCTCACCTCTTTCCCAATTCCTCACCACAGTGCCCCCATCCCTCACCTCAGTCCCACTCGTCCCTCACCTCAGTCCCCGTCCCTCACCACAGTCTACCCGTCCCTCACATCAGTCCCTTCGTCCCTCACCATGGTGCCTAGCTCACCTCAGTCTCCCCGTCCCTCACCTCAGTTTTCCCGTCCCTCACCACAGTCCCCCTCGTCCCTCACCACAGTCGCCCATCCCTCACCTCAGTCTTCCCGTCCCTCACCTCAATCCCCCGTCCCTCACCTCTTTCCCAATACCTCAACACAGTCTACCCATCCCTCACCACAGTCGCCCGTCCCTCACCTCAGTCTTCCCGTCCCTCACCTCAATCCCCCGTCCCTCACCTCTTTCCAACTCGTCCCTCACCACAGTCCCCCGTCCCTCACCTCAGTCCCCGTCCCTCACCACAGTCGCCCGTCCCTCACCTCAGTCTTCCCGTCCCTCACCTCAATCCCCCGTCCCTCACCTCAGTCTTCCCGTCCCTCACCTCAATCCCCCGTCCATCACCTCTTTCCAACTCGTCCCTCACCTCAGTCCCCGTCCCTCACCTCAGTCCCACTGGTCCGTCATCTCAGTCACTGTCCCTCACCTCAGTCCCCGTCCCTCACCTCAGTCCCACTGGACCGTCATCTCAGTCCCCGTCCCTCACCACAGTCTACCTGTCCCTCACGTCAGTCCCACTAGTCCCTCACCTCAGTCCCCCGTCCCTCACCTCAGTCCCCGTCCCTCACCACAGTCTACCTGTCCCTCACCTCAGTCCCTTCGTCCCTCACCACGGTGCCTCCCTCACCACAGTCCCCCTCGTCCCTCACCACAGTCGCCCGTCCCTCACCTCAGTCTTCCCGTCCCTCACCTCAATCCCCCGTCCGTCACCTCTTTCCCAATTCCTCACCACAGTGCCCCCATCCCTCACCACAGTCGCCCGTCCCTCACCTCAGTCTTCCCGTCCCTCACCTCAATCCCCCGTCCGTCACCTCTTTCCCAATTCCTCACCACAGTGCCCCCATCCCTCACCTCAGTCCCACTCGTCCCTCACCACAGTCGCCCATCCCTCACCACAGTCTACCTGTCCCTCACCTCAGTCTTCCCGTCCCTCACCTCAATCCCCCGTCCCTCACCTCAGTCCCCGTCCCTCACCACAGTCTACCCGTCCCTCACCTCAGTCCCCGTCCCTCACCTCAGTCTCCCCGTCCCTCACCTCAGTTTTCCCGTCCCTCACCACAGTCCCCCTCATCCCTCACCACAGTCGCCCATCCCTCACCTCAGTCTTCCCGTCCCTCACCTCAATCCCCCGTCCCTCACCTCTTTCCCAATACCTCAACACAGTCCCCCTCGTCCCTCACCACAGTGCCCCCATCCCTCACCACAGTCGCCCGTCCCTCACCTCAGTCTTCCCGTCCCTCACCTCAATCCCTCGTCCATCACCTCTTTCCAACTCGTCCCTCACTACAGTCCCCCATCCCTCACCTCAGTCCCCGTCCCTCACCACAGTCTACCCGTCCCTCACCTCAGTCCCCGTCCCTCACCACAGTCGCCCGTCCCTCACCTCAGTCTTCCCGTCCCTCACCTCAATCCCCCGTCCATCACCTCTTTCCAACTCGTCCCTCACTACAGTCCCCCGTCCCTCACCTCAGTCCCCGTCCCTCACCTCAGTCTACCCGTCCCTCACCTCAGTCCCACTGGTCCGTCATCTCAGTCCCCGTCCCTCACCTCAGTCATCCGACCCCCACCTCAGTCCCCGTCCATCTCCACAGTCCCCCTGGTCCCTCACCTCAGTCTCCCCGTCCCTCACCTCAATCCCCCGTCCCTCACCAGTGTCTCGCCATCCCTCAACACAGTCACTGGTCCGTCACTACAGTTCCCAATCCCTCACCTCAGTACCCCGTCCCTCACCTCGGACACCGTCCTTCACCTCAGTCTCCACGTCCTTCACCTCAGTACCCCGTCCCTCACCTCAGTACCTCCGTCCCTCACCTCAGTCCCCGTCCATCTCCACAGTCCCCCTGGTCCCTCACCTCAGTCTCCCCGTCCCTCACCTCAATCCCCCGTCCCTCACCTCAGTCTCCCCGTCCCTCACCAGTGTCTCGCCATCCCTCAACACAGTCACTGGTCCGTCACTACAGTTCCCAATCCCTCACCTCAGTCTCCCCGTCCCTCACCTCGGTCCCCCCGTCCCTCACCACAGCCCATCCGTCCCTCACCTCAATCCCCCGTCCCTCACCTCAGTCTCCCCGTCCCTCACCTCAATCCCCCGTCCCTCACCAGTGTCTCGCCATCCCTCAACACAGTCACTGGTCCGTCACTACAGTTCCCAATCCCTCACCTCAGTACCCTGTCCCTCACCTCGGACACCGTCCTTCACCTCAGTCTCCACGTCCTTCACCTCAGTCTCCACGTCCTTCACCTCAGTCTCCACGTCCCTCACCTCAGTACCTCCGTCCCTCACCTTAATCCCCCGTCCCTCACCAGTGTCTCGCCATCCCTCAACACAGTCACTGGTCCGTCACTACAGTTCCCAATCCCTCACCTCAGTACCCCGTCCCTCACCTCGGACACCGTCCTTCACCTCAGTCTCCACGTCCCTCACCTCAGTACCTCCGTCCCTCACCTCAGTCCCCGTCCATCTCCACAGTCCCCCTGGTCCCTCACTACAGTCTTCCCGTCCCTCACCTCGGTCCCCCCGTCCCTCACCACAGCCCATCCGTCCCTCACCTCAATCCCCCGTCCCTCACCTCAGTCTCCCCGTCCCTCACCTCAATCCCCCGTCCCTCACCAGTGTCTCGCCATCCCTCAACACAGTCACTGGTCCGTCACTACAGTTCCCAATCCCTCACCTCAGTACCCTGTCCCTCACCTCGGACACCGTCCTTCACCTCAGTCTCCACGTCCTTCACCTCAGTTTCCACGTCCCTCACCTCAGTACCTCCGTCCCTCACCTCAGTCCCCGTCCCTCACCTCAATCCCACCGTCCCTCACCACAGTCCCCCTCGTTCCTCACCACAGTCCCAGTCCCCCGTCCCTCACCTCATTCCCCCCGCCCTTACCTCATTCCCCTGTCCTTCACCACAGTCCCTCCGTCCCTCAACTCAGTCCCTTGTCCATCACCTCAGTCCAACCGTCCCTCACCTAAGTCCCTCAGACCCTCCGTCCCTCACCTCAGTCCCACTCGTCATTCACCACTGTACTCCGGTCCCTCTGCACATCCCTCCGTCCATCACCACAGTCTCCCCGTCCCTCACCACAGTCCCTCCGTCCCTCACCTCAGTTTCCCTGTCCCTCACCCCAGTCCCCTCTCCCTCAGCACAGTTCCTCTATTCCTTCACCTTAGTACCCCTCGTCCATCACCTCAGTCCCTCCGCTCCTCACCTCATTCCCCCATCACCACAGTGCCCCAATCCCTCACCTCAGTCCCACTCGTCCCTCCCCTAAGTCTCACTCGTCCCTCCCCTAAGTCTTGCTCGTCCCTCAGCACAGTCCCTCTATTCCTCACCACACTCCCTCCGTCCCCCACCTCAGTCCCCGTCCCTCACCTCAATCTCCCGTCCCTCACCTCTTTCCCAATTCCTCACCACAGTGCCCCCATCCCTCACCTCAGTTCCACTCGTCCCTCACCTCAGTCCCCGTCCCTCACCACAGTCTACCCGTCCCTCACATCAGTCCCTTCGTCCCTCACCATGGTGCCTCCCTCACCTCAGTCCCCGTCCCTCACCTCAGTCCCACTGGACCGTCATCTCAGTCCCCGTCCCTCACCACAGTCTACCTGTCCCTCACGTCAGTCCCACTAGTCCCTCACCTCAGTCCCCCGTCCCTCACCTCAGTCCCCGTCCCTCACCACAGTCTACCTGTCCCTCACCTCAGTCCCTTCGTCCCTCACCACGGTGCCTCCCTCACCACAGTCCCCCTCGTCCCTCACCACAGTCGCCCGTCCCTCACCTCAGTCTTCCCGTCCCTCACCTCAATCCCCCGTCCGTCACCTCTTTCCCAATTCCTCACCACAGTGCCCCCATCCCTCACCACAGTCGCCCGTCCCTCACCTCAGTCTTCCCGTCCCTCACCTCAATCCCCCGTCCGTCACCTCTTTCCCAATTCCTCACCACAGTGCCCCCATCCCTCACCACAGTCGCCCGTCCCTCACCTCAGTCTTCCCGTCCCTCACCTCAATCCCCCGTCCGTCACCTCTTTCCCAATTCCTCACCACAGTGCCCCCATCCCTCACCTCAGTCCCACTCGTCCCTCACCACAGTCGCCCATCCCTCACCACAGTCTACCTGTCCCTCACCTCAGTCTTCCCGTCCCTCACCTCAATCCCCCGTCCCTCACCTCAGTCCCCGTCCCTCACCACAGTCTACCCGTCCCTCACCTCAGTCCCCGTCCCTCACCTCAATCTCCCGTCCCTCACCTCTTTCCCAATTCCTCACCACAGTGCCCCCATCCCTCACCTCAGTCCCACTCGTCCCTCACCTCAGTCCCCATCCCTCACCACAGTCTACCCGTCCCTCACATCAGTCCCTTCGTCCCTCACCTCAGTCTCCCCGTCCCTCACCTCAGTTTTCCCATCCCTCACCACAGTCCCCCTCGTCCCTCACCACAGTCGCCCATCCCTCACCTCAGTCTTCCCGTCCCTCACTTCAATCCCCCGTCCCTCACCTCTTTCCCAATACCTCAACACAGTCTACCCGTCCCTCACCACAGTCGCCCGTCCCTCACCTCAGTCTTCCCGTCCCTCACCTCAATCCCCCGTCCATCACCTCTTTCCAACTCGTCCCTCACCACAGTCCCCCGTCCCTCACCTCAGTCCCCGTCCCTCACCTCAGTCCCACTGGTCCGTCATCTCAGTCACTGTCCCTCACCTCAGTCCCCGTCCCTCACCACAGTCGCCCGTCCCTCACCTCAGTCTTCCCGTCCCTCACCTCAATCCCCCGTCCCTCACCTCAGTCTTCCCGTCCCTCACCTCAATCCCCCGTCCATCACCTCTTTCCAACTCGTCCCTCACCTCAGTCCCCGTCCCTCACCTCAGTCCCACTGGTCCGTCATCTCAGTCACTGTCCCTCACCTCAGTCCCCGTCCCTCACCTCAGTCCCACTGGACCGTCATCTCAGTCACTGTCCCTCACCTCAGTCTACCTGTCCCTCACGTCAGTCCCACTAGTCCCTCACCACAGTCCCCCTCGTCCCTCACCACAGTCGCCCGTCCCTCACCTCAGTCTTCCCGTCCCTCACCTCAATCCCCCGTCCGTCACCTCTTTCCCGATTCCTCACCACAGTGCCCCCATCCCTCACCTCAGTCCCACTCGTCCCTCACCACAGTCGCCCATCCCTCACCTCAGTCTTCCCGTCCCTCACCTCAATCCCCCGTCCCTCACCTCAGTCCCCGTCCCTCACCACAGTCTACCCGTCCCTCACCTCAGTCCCCGTCCCTCACCTCAGTCTCCCCGTCCCTCACCTCAGTTTTCCCGTCCCTCACCACAGTCCCCCTCGTCCCTCACCACAGTCGCCCATCCCTCACCTCAGTCTTCCCGTCCCTCACCTCAATCCCCCGTCCCTCACCTCTTTCCCAATACCTCAACACAGTCCCCCTCGTCCCTCACCACAGTGCCCCCATCCCTCACCACAGTCGCCCATCCCTCACCTCAGTCTTCCCGTCCCTCACCTCAATCCCCCGTCCATCACCTCTTTCCAACTCGTCCCTCACTACAGTCCCCCGTCCCTCACCTCAGTCCCCGTCCCTCACCACAGTCTACCTGTCCCTCACGTCAGTCCCACTCGTCCCTCACCTCAGTCCCCCGTCCCTCACCTCAGTCCCCGTCCCTCACCACAGTCTACCTGTCCCTCACCTCAGTCCCTTCGTCCCTCACCACGGTGCCTCCCTCACCACAGTCCCCCTCGTCCCTCACCACAGTCGCCCGTCCCTCACCTCAGTCTTCCTGTCCCTCACCTCAATCCCCCGTCCGTCACCTCTTTCCCAATTCCTCACCACAGTGCCCCCATCCCTCACCTCAGTCCAACTCGTCCCTCACCAGAGTCCCCCGTCCCTCACCTCAGTCCCCGTCCCTCACCACAGTCTACCTGTCCCTCACCTCAGTCCCTTCGTCCCTCACCACGGTGCCTCCCTCACCACAGTGCCCCCATCCCTCACAACAGTCGCCCGTCCCTCACCTCAGTCTTCCCGTCCCTCACCTCAATCCCCCGTCTGTCACCTCTTTCCCAATTCCTCACCACAGTGCCCCCATCCCTCACCTCAGTCCAACTCGTCCCTCACCAGAGTCCCCCGTCCCTCACCTCAGTCCCCGTCCCTCACCACAGTCTACCCGTCCCTCACCTCAGTCCCCGTCCCTCACCTCAGTCTCCCTGTCCCTCACCTCAGTTTTCCCGTCCCTCACCACAGTCCCCCTCGTCCCGCACAACAGTCCCCCGTCCCTCACCTCATTTCCCCCCGCCCTTACCTCATTCCCCTGTCCCTCACCACAGTCCCTCCGTCACTCAACTCAGTCCCTCGTCCATCACCTCAGTCCAACCGTCCCTCACCTAAGTCCCTCAGACCCTCCGTCCCTCACTCAGTCCCACTCTTCCCTCACCACTGTACTCCCGTCCCTCCATCCCTCACTACAGTCTCCCCGTCCCACACCACAGTTCCTCCGTCCCTCATCTCAGTCCCTCGACCCTCACCTCAGTCCCCTCTCCCTCAGCACAGTCCCTCTGTTCCTTCACCTTAGTACCCGTCGTTCATCACCTCATTCCCCCGTCCCTCACCACAGTGCCCTCATCCCTCACCTCAGTCCAACCGTCCCTCACCTCATTCTCCCCGACCCTCACCTCAGTCCCCTCTCCCTCAGCACAGTCCCCCTATTCTTTCACCTTAGTACCCGTCGTTCATCACCTCAGTCCCTCCGTTCCTCACCTCAGTCGCTCCGTTCCTCACCACAGTGCCCTCATCCCTCACCTCAGTCGCTCCGTTCCTCACCTCATTCCCCCGTCACCACAGTGCTCCCATCCCTCACATCAGTCCAACCATCGCTCACCTCAGTCCCTCAGACCCTCCGTCCCTCACCTCAGTCCCACTCGACCCTCACCACTGTCCTCCGGTCCCTCCACACGTCCCTCTGTCCCTCACCTCAGTCCCACTCGACCCTCACCACTGTCCTCCGGTCCCTCCGCACGTCCCTCCATCCCTCACCACAGTCTTCCCGTCCCACACCACAGTTCCTCCGTCCCTCATCTCAGTCCCTCGACCCTCACCTCAGTCCCCTCTCCCTCAGCACAGTCCCTCTGTTCCTTCACCTTAGTACCCGTCGTTCATCACCTCATTCCCCCGTCCCTCACCACAGTGCCCTCATCCCTCACCTCAGTCCAACCGTCCCTCACCTCATTCTCCCTGACCCTCACCTCAGTCCCCTCTCCCTCAGCACAGTCCCTCTATTCTTTCACCTTAGTACCCGTCGTTCATCACCTCAGTCCCTCCGTTCCTCACCTCAGTCGCTCCGTTCCTCACCACAGTGCCCTCATCCCTCACCTCAGTCGCTCCGTTCCTCACCTCATTCCCCCGTCACCACAGTGCTCCCACCCCTCACCTCAGTCCAACCATCGCTCACCTCAGTCCCTCAGACCCTCCGTCCCTCACCTCAGTCCCCTCTCCCTCAGCACAGTCCCTCTATTCCTTCACCTTAGTACCCGTCGTCCATCACCTCAGTCCCTCCTCTCCTCACCTCATTCCCCCGTCACCACAGTGCCCCCATCCCTCACCTCAGTCCCACTCGTCCCTCCCCTAAGTCTCACTCGTCCGTCCCCTATGTCTCACTCGTCCCTCACCACACTCCCTCCGTTCCTCACCACTCTCCCTCCGTCCCCCACCTCAGTCCCCGTCCCTCACCTCTTTCTCAATTCCTCACCACAGTGCCCCCATCCCTCACCTCAGTCCAACTCGTCCCTCACCACAGTCCCCCGTTCCTCACCTCAGTCGCTCCGTTCCTCACCACAGTGCCCTCATCCCTCACCTCAGTCGCTCCGTTCCTCACCTCATTCCCCCGTCACCACAGTGCTCCCATCCCTCACCTCAGTCCAACCATCGCTCACCTCAGTCCCTCAGATCCTCCGTCCCTCACCTCAATCCCACTCGAACCTCACCACTGTCCTCCGGTCCCTCCACACGTCCCTCTGTCCCTCACCTCAGTCCCACTCGACCCTCACCACTGTCCTCCGGTCCCTCCGCACGTCCCTCTGTCCCTCACCTCAGTCTCCCCGTCACTCACCTCAGTCCCCCGACCCTCACCTCAGTCCCCTCTCCCTCAGCACAGTCCCTCTATTCCTTCACCTTAGTACCCGTCGTCCATCACCTCAGTCCCTCCGCTCCTCACCTCATTCCCCCATCCCTCACCACGGTGCCCTCATCCCTCACCTCAGTCCCATTCGTCCCTCCCTTCAGTCTCACTCGTCCCTCTCCACAGTCCCTCCATCCCTCACCTCATTCCCCCGTCACCACAATGCCCCCATCCCTCACCTCAGTCCAACCATCGCTCACCTCAGTCCCTCAGACCCTCCGTCCCTCACCTCAGTCCCACTCTTCCCTCACCACTGTCCTTCGGTCCGTCACCTCCTTACCCCCTCCATCTACCTAATCGTCACCTCCTTACCCCTTCCCTCTACCTCTCCCTAATCTCCTTCCCTAATTCCCACTATCTCTCTCTCACCTCCTTACTCCTTCCCCTACCTCTCCATCACCTAGTTACCCCTTCCCTCTACCTCTCCATCACCTAGTTGCCCGTGCCCTCTACCTCTCCATCACCTAGTTACCCCTTCCTTCTACCTCTCCATCACCTAGTTACCCCGGCCCTCTACCTCTCCATCACCTAGTCACTCCTGCCCTCTACCTCTCCATCACCTAGTTACCCCTGCCCTCTACCTCTCCATCACCTAGTTACCCCTTCCTTCTACCTCTCCATCACCTAGTTACCCCGGCCCTCTACCTCTCCATCACCTAGTTACCCCTGCCCTCTACCTCTCCATCACCTAGTTACCCCTTCCTTCTACCTCTCTATCACCTAGTTACCCCAGCCCTCTACCTCTCCATCACCTAGTTACCCCGGCCCTCTACCTCTCCATCACCTAGTTACCCCTGCCCTCTACCTCTCTATCACCGTTTGCCCCTTCCCTCTACCTCTCCATCACCTAGTTGCCCCTTCCCTCTACCTCTCCATCACCTAGTTACCCCTGCCCTCTACCTCTCCATCACCTAGTTACCCCTTCCCTCTACCTCTCTATCACCTAGTTACCCCTTCCCTCTACCTCTCTATCACCTAGTTACCCCTGCCCTCTTCCTCTATCACCAAGTTACCCCTGCCCTCTACCTCTCCCTAATCTCCTTCCCCCTTCCCTCTACCTCTCCATCACCTAGTTACCCCTGCCCTCTACCTCTCCCTCATCTCCTTCCCCCTTTCCTCTACCTCTCCCTCATCTCCTTCCCCCTTTCCTCTACCTCTCCATCACCTAGTCACTCCTGCCCTCTACCTCTCCATCACCTAGTTACCCCTTCCCTCTGCCTCTGTGTCATCTCACTTCCCCTTCCCTCTGCCTCTGTGTCATCTCACTTCCCCTTCCCTCTGCCTCTGTGTCATCTCACTCCCCCTTCCCTCAACCTCTGTGTCATCTCACTCCCCCTTCCCTCAACCTCTGTGTCATCTCACTCCCCCTTCCCTCAACCTCTCTCTTATCTTGTTTCCCTGTCCTTCTACCTCTGCAACATCACCTTCCCACCTTCCCTCTCTGTGATCACCTTCCCCCCTTCCCTCTACTTATTCTGTCATCACTTTCCCCTTCCCTCTACTTCCCTGTCATCTCCTTCCTCTTCCCTCTATCACTACATCGTCTCTTTCCCCCTTCTCTCTACCTCTCTCTCATCTCCTTCCCCATTCCCTCTACCTCTCCATCACATACTCCTCCCTTCCCTCTACCTCTCCATCACCTACTCCTCCCTTCCATCTACCTCTCCATCACCTTCTTCCCCTTCCCTATATATATCTGCCATCTACTTTCTCCTTCTCTCTGCCTCTCCATCATCTCCATTCTCTTCCCTATCCCTTTACGTCATCTCCTTACACCCTTCCATCTATATCTCCAAGTGTCGGCCAGGAGGTCAGAACATTTATGCCGATGCATTTTCCCAACGTACACATGAAGGTGTTGGAAATGGATGGAGAGTGGGAGAGTGTTCTGCCCCGGGAGTGAAAGCTATGTCGCACTGAGGGAACAGAATGCGGGGAAGTTAGAGGTGAGGCAAGGGCAGGATCGAGTGGTGGGTCATTTGAGAGCCTCTGGTTGTGCTGTTCCACAAGCTTACTGCTCTGAAGACAAAGCGGTTGGTACGTTGATCATGGGGGAGTGGCCGCTGCCCAGCGAGATGACCCGGACAGAGGCACCGTTTGGTCAGCGGTTGCAGAAGGGGAGCTGGCACAAGAGGACAAGATGAAACACTCTGTGGTGTCTCTACTATTGAGAGAATGGACAGATTGGAGTTAAGGAACCAGATCCTACACCGGGTCACGCTGCCCCCCGGACCAGCCTTGGTGTTCCCAGCAGGTTCTGCGTGAGAAGTATCGGAGGATTGTGTTGAAGTCTCTGCACAATGATTGTGGCCATTTGGGGGTTGACAAGACCCTTGGATTGCTCAGAGATTGGTCTACTGGGCCTGGATGAAGCAAGAGATCGATGAGTACTGCAAGTCATGCATTTGATGTATACAGAGGAAAACACTGCCTACGAGGGCCAATCCGTCATCCCACTTGCAGAGTGCAGGGCCCTTGTATCTGGTGTGTATGGATTTCCCGTCAATAGGGCCTGATACCAGCAACATGGCAAATATCTTGATTATTCGGACCACTGCATCAGATATGCGCAAACCGTCCCAACCAAGGATCAGAGGGCATCCACCACGGCCAAAGTGTTATGGGAGAAGGATTCCAAAACCTTGGAGATCGGCCAAAAGAGCAAGTGGAGTCAATATATTGGACATCTGGTCCACTGCTACAACTGTACAGAGACTGAAGCTACCGGGCACATTATCTGATGTTCGGTCACAAAGCGAGGTTGTCTGTTGACCTCTGTTTTGGGACTGGCGAAGAATATTAGCAAAGCTAGAAGAAGATATGAGGCTGCTTTGGCAAGTAAGGTGAAAATAAATCCAAAGGGTTTATACAGTTATGTTAGTGGCAGGAGGATAGTGAGGGATAAAATTGGTCCCTTGGAGAATCAGAGTGGACGGCTATGTGTGATCCAAAAGAGATGGGGGAGATTTTGTACAATTTCTTTTCTTCGGTATTCACTAAGGAGAAGGATATTGAATTGTGTAAGGTAAAGGAAACAAGAAGGGTAGTTATGGAAAGTGTGACAATTAAAGACCTTGAGGAAAGTTAGTGTGGATATAGCAGGGGCTCTGACAGAAATATTTCAAATGTCAATAGAAACGGGGATGGTGCTGGAGGATTGGCGTATTGCTCGTGGTTCCATTGTTTAAAAAGGGTTCTAAGAAGTAAACCTGGCAATTATCAGCCTGTGAGTTTGACGTCAGTGGTGGGTAAATTGATGGAAAGTATTCTTAGAGATAGTATATATAATTATCTGGATAGACAGGGTCTGATTAGGAACAGTCAACATGGATTTGTGCGTGGAAGGTCCTGTTTGACAAACCTTATTGAATTTTTTGATGAGGTTACTAGGAAAGTTGACGAGGGTAAAGCGGTGGATGTTGTCTATACAGACTTCAGTAAGGCCTTTGACAAGGTTCCACACGGAAGGTTAGTTAGGAAGGTTCAATCGTTAGGCGTTAATATCGAAGTAGTAAAATGGATTCAGCAGTGGCTGGATGGGAGATGCCAGAGAGTAGTGGTGGATAACTGTGTCAGATTGGAGGAGGGTGTGTAGCGGTTAGGGTTAGGGTTCTAACCCTCAGGGATCTAAAATCTAATGATTTGGATGATGGGGTGGTAAATTGGATTAGTAAGTATCCAGATGATACTAAGATAGGTGGTGTTGTGGGTGATGAGGTAGGTTTACAAAGCTTGCAGAGAGATTTAGGCCAGTTAGAAGAGTGGGCTGAAAGATGGCAGATGGAGTTTAATGCTGAAAAATGTGAGGTGCTACATTTAGATTATGAAGACACGCGATCCTCTTTTATTGTCATTTAGTAATGCATGCATTAAGAAATGATACAATGATATCACAAAACACAGGACAGACCAAAACTGAAAAAACTGACAAAACCACATAATTATAACATATAGCTACAACAGTGCGACAATACCATAACTTGATGAAGAAATCCATGAGCACAGTAAAAGTTCAAAGTCTCTCAAATGTCTCACATCTCACGCAGACGGGAGAAGGAAGAAAAACTCTCCCTGCCACGCCGACCACAATCCGACTCTGAGTCATCTGAAAACTTCGAGCTCTGATCAGCTCTCCAACACCGAGTACCGAGTGCCATCTCTGTGCGAACGATTTGACCTCAACCTCGGTCGCCAACAGCAGGCAAAGCCGGGGATTTTGAGGCCTACCCTCCGAAAGATTCCCAACCACACAGTAACGACAGCAGCGAACGAGCGTTTCAGAAATTTCTCCAGATGTTCTTCTGTGCTTTCACGTCCATTCTCCATCAAATCAGAATTGTCCACGGCCCCTATTTAACAGATACGATATCATTTTTCACCGGAGGTCTGCGCACGCGTGGTGCGCTGCTCTCTCTCCTCCCGCCTGGATTTCGGTAGAACTAATCAAAATAGGACATACATGGTAAATGGTAGGGCATTGAAGAATGCTGTAGAACAGAGGGATCTAGGAATAATGGTGCATAGTTCCCTGAAGGTGGAATCTCATGTGGATAGGGTGGTGAAGAAAGCTTTTTGGTATGCTGGCCTTTATTAATCAGAGCATTGAGTATAGGAGTTGAGATGTATTGTTGAAATTGTATAAAGCATTGGTAAGTCCAAATTTGGAGTAATGTGTACAGTTCTGGTCACCGAATTATAGGAAAGATGTCAATAAAATTGAGAGACTACAGAGGAGGTTTACTAAAATGTTACCTGGGTTTCATCTCCTAAGTTACAGAGAAAGGTTGAACAAGTTAGGTCTTTATTCTTTGGAGCGTAGAAGGTTGAGCGGGGACTTGATAAAGCTGTTTAAAATTATGAGGGGGATTGATAGAGTTGACGTGGATAGGCTTTTTTCCATTGAGAGTGGGGGAGATTCAAACAAGAGGACATGAGTTGAGAGTTAAAGGGCAAAAGTTTAGGGGTAACATGAGGGGGAACTTCTTTACTCAGAGAGTGGTAGCTGTGTGGAACGAGCTTCCAGCAGAAGTGGTTGAAGCAGGTTCGATGTTGTCGTTTAAAGTTAAATTGAATAGATATATGGACAGGAAAGGAATGGAGGGTTATGGACTGAGTGCAGGTCGGTGGGACTAGGTGAGAGTAAGAGTTCGGCACGGACTAGAAGGGCCGAGATGGCCTGTTTCTGTGCTGTAATTGTTATATGGTTATATCTAACATTGAGGAGGGAGCCAAAAATGGGCTTACGAACTATACAAGGTCTCGGCTACCAAGCAAAATCAAGGACATAAGAGGAGGTATGATCAAAAGCTTAGGTTCTCCCAACTGGCCTCTGTCGCACTGGGGGAGCAGAATGTGGTGCCTATGCCCTTGGTGAGATATGTCACTGCCTCGGAGATATGTACCTGCATCTGAGGTCCTGATGTTACAAAATTTCTGTGAGAAATTGTGTTAATTGTGAAGGGGTGATAAATTATCTCAAAGTCATGAGGACATGGCTATTTAGGGGTCTTTAACGATGGGTGCCACTCTTTTGAGTTGTCACCATTTGAAGATATCCTTGATGCTGTGGAGACCAGTGCCCATTATGCAGCTGACTAAGTTTACAACTTTCTGCAGCTTTTTCTGATCCTGTGCAGTGGCCCCTCCATACCAGATGGTGATGCAACCTGTTAGGATGCTCTCTCTGGTACATCTGTAGAAATTTGCTAGAGTCTTTGGTGACATACCATGTCTCCTCAAACTCCTAATGAAATAGAGCCACTGTTGTGCCTTATTTGTAATTGCACCAATATATTGGACCCAGGTTAGATCCTTAGAGATGTTGACACTCAGGTCTTGTACAACTGTAACATGACATTCCAGCTGCTGTACCCAGAGCCCTGACTGATGAAGGCCAATGTGCCTTCTTCACCATCCTGTCTACCAATGTCACTTCATACACATCACCTTCCTGCCTCTTCTCCTCACTCCTGTTGCTCCTCCTTACCCACCTCTATCATCCACCTGCCCAGTCTCTAAACTTCATCCATCTCCTCATCTTGCCCCTGTCACCTACCAGCTCCCTCCTCGCCTCACCCTCTCAACCCTTTTTATAGCGACACTCTCATTCTCTGTTCTGACACCGGGTCTCAACCTGAAGTGTCAACCACCCCTTGATCTCCACCTGCTGCTCGACCTGCTGAGGCCCTCCAGTGCCATTGATTTGGAGGACCTCAGCAGACATTGGTGAGATGTGAGATCTCATTTGGGACAGACATTACAGTTTGGGACCTGACCCCCCCACCACAGCACAGAACTAGGAAGAGTCCAGGAGAGATTTGCCAGGCTCATTCCCGGAGTTGAGCCCGTGTCCCGTTGGGTTTATTTTGAGTGATGTTGAACAACCTTGCACACAGCACCAAGGAACTGACTGTTGACTTCCGGAAGGGGAAGTCCGGGACGACACACCACTCACCATCAAGGGGTCAGCAGTGGAAAAGGTTTCTAGTTCCTAGGTGCCAGCATCTCTACGGATCGATCCTGGGCCAACATATCGATGCAGTCCTGAAGAAGACATAGCAGCAGTTCCGCTCCAGAAGGAGTTTGAGGAGATTTAGAATGTTACCACAGATTGTAGCAAATTTCAACTGATGTACCGTGGAGGGCATTCTGACTGGCTTCATCAACATCTGGTACGGAGGGGCCAGAACAAGCTGCAGAAAGTTGTAAACTCAGTCATGGACACCAGCCTCCCCAGCATCAAGGGCACCTCTAAAGGTAATGCCTCAAAAAGGAGGCATCCATCATTAAGGACCCTCACCTCCCAGTACGTCCCCTCTTCTCATTGCTATCCTCAGGGAGGAGCTACAGGAGCCTGAAGATGTACATTCAACATTTTAGGAACAGCTTCTTCCCCTCCACCATCAGATTTTTGAATGGACCATGATCTCTCTTTTTGGTCTATTTATTGTCATTTCTGGTAAATTTTCTGTACTGCTCCTGCAAAACAAAAAATTTCACAACATATATCAGTATGAATATATCAGATGAATGTGTGGCTGAGAGACCGGTGCAGGGGGCAGGGCTTCAGGTTCTTGGATAATTGGGATCTTTTCTGGGGGAAGTATGACCAGTTCAAAAAGGACAGGTTACACCTGAACCCGAAGGGGACCAGTATCCTGGCGGGGAAGTTTAATAGAGCTGTTAGGGAGGGTTTAAACTAATTTGGCAGGGGGGATGGGAACCGGAATGAAGGGGCGGAGGAAGGGGAAAACAGAAATAAATCTAAGACAGTGAGCAGTAAAGATGTCACGAAAGACAGGCAGGTGATGGGGCAAATTTGTAGCCTTTGGGATGAGATGCAGTGCAATAAAGTTGCAGTGAAATCAAAGCGAAAAGTACCAAATACTGGTCTTAAAGTGTTATACTTAAATGCACGCAGCATAAGGAATAAGGTGAATGATCTTGTCGTACAGCTACAGATTGGCAGGAATGAGATTGTGGCCATCACTGAGACGTGACTAAAGGATGCATGTCTCTGGGAGCTGAACGTCCAAGGATACACAGTGTATCGGAAGGATAGGCAGGTAGGCAGAGGGGGAGGCGCGGCTTCATTGGTAAGAAATGATATTAAATCATTAGAAAGAGGTGATAGAGGGTCTGAAGGTGCAGAATCTTTAAGGGTTGAGCTAAGAAATCGCAGGGGTAAAAGGACCCTGATGGCAGTTATTTATAGGCCTCCAACCAGCTGCAGTGATGTGGACTACAAATTACAACAGGAAATAGAAAAGGCTTGTCAGAAGGACAGTGTTATGATAATTGTGGGGGATTTTAAGATGCGAGTGGATTGGAAAAATCAGGTCGGCACTGGATCTCAAGAGAGAATTTGTAGAATGTCTGCGAGATGGCTTTTTAGAACAGCTTGTTGTTGAGCCCACTAGGGGATCAGCTGTACTGGATTGGGTATTGTGCAATGAACTGGAGGTGATTAGAGAGATTGAGGTGAAGGATCCTTAGGAGGCAGTGATCATAACATGATTGAGTTCACTGTGAAATTTGAAAATGAGAAGCCGAAATCTGATATGTCGGTATTTCAGTGGAGTAAAGGAAATTACAGTGGCATGAGAGAGGAACTGGCCAAAGTTGACTGGAAAGGGACACTAGCGGGAAGGATGGCAGAGCAGCAGTGGCTGGAGTTTATGCGAGAAGTGAGGAAGGTGCAAGACAGGTATATTCCAGAAAAGAAGAAATTTTCGAATGGAAAAAGGATGCAACCGTGGTTGACAAGAGAAGTCAAAGCCAAAGTTAAAGCAAAGGAGAGGGCATACAAGGAAACAAAAATTAGTGGGAAGACAGAGGATTGGGAAGTTTTTAAAACCTTACAAAAGGAAACTAAGAAGGTCATTAAGAGGGAAAAGACGAACTATGAAAGGAAGCTAGCAAATAATATCAAAGAGGATACTAAAAGCTTTTTCAAGTACTGTATATAAAGAGTAAAAGACTGGTGAGAGTAGATATAGGACCGATAGAAAATGATGCTGGAGAAATTGTAATGGGAGATAAGGAGATGGCAGAGGAACTGAACGAGTATTTTGCATCAGTCTTCACTGAGGAAGACAGCAGTATACCAGACACTCAAGGGTGGCAGGGAAGAGAAGTGTGCGCAGTCACAATTACAACAGAGAAAGTACTCAGGAAGCTGAATAGTCTAAAGGTAGATAAATCTCCTGGACCAGATGGAATGCACCCTCATGTTCTGAAGGAAGTAGCTGTGGAGATTGCGGAGCAATAGGGATGACCTTTCAAAAGTCGATAGATTCTGGCATGGTTCTGGAGGATTAGAAGATTGCAATGTCACTCCGCTATTTAAGAAGGGGGAAAGGAAGCAAAAAGGAAACTATAGACCTGTTAGCTTGACATCGGTGGTTGGGAAGTTGTTGGAGTCGATTGTCAAGGATGAGGTTACGGAGTACCTGGAGGCATATGACAAGATAGGCAGAACTCAGCATGGATTCCTTAAAGGAAAATCCTGCCTGACAAACCTATTACAATTTTTTGAGGAAATTACCAGTAGGCTAGACAAGGGAGATGCAGTGGATGTTGTATATTTGGATTTTCAGAAGGCCTTTGACAAGGTGCCACACATGAGGCTACTTAACAAGATAAGAGCCCATGGAATTACAGGAAAGATACATACGTGGATAGAGCGTTGGCTGATTGGCAGGAACCAGAGAGTGGGAATAAAGGGATCCTATTCTGGTTGGCTGCCAGTTACCAGTGGTGTTCCACAGGGGTCCGTGTTGGGGCCGCTTCTTTTTACATTATATATCAACGATTTAGATTATGGAATAGTTGGCTTTGTGGCTAAGTTTGCTGACGATACGAAGATAGGTGGGGGGGCCGGTAGTGCTGAGGAAACGGAGAGTCTGCAGAGAGACTTAGATAGATTGGAAGAATGGGCAGAGAAGTGGCAAATGAAATACAATGTTGGAAAGTGTATGGTTATGCACTTTGGCAGAAGAAATAAACGGGCAGACTATTATTTAAATGGGGAAAGAATTCAAAGTTCTGAGATGCAACGGGAATTGGGAGTCCTCGTACAGCATACCCTTAAAGTTAACCTCCAGGTTGAGTCGGTGGTGAAGAAGGCGAATGCAATGTTGGCATTCATTTCTAGAGGAATAGAGTGTAGGAGCAGGGATGTGATGTTGAGGCTCTATAAGGCTCTGGTGAGACCTCACTTGGAGTACTGTGGGCAGTTTTGGTCTCCTTATTTAAGAAGGATCTGCTGACGTTGGAGAGGGTACAGAGAAGATTCACTAGAATGATTCTGGGAATGAGAGGGTTAACATATGAGGAATGTTTGTCCGCTCTTGGACTGTATTCCTTGGAGTTTAGAAGAATGAGGAGAGACCTCATAGAAACATTTTGAATGTTGAAAGACATGGATAGAGTGGATGTGGCAGTTATTTCCCATGATGGGGGAGTCTAGTACGAGAGGGCATGACTTAAGGATTGAAGGGCGCCCATTCAGAACAGAAATGCGAAGAAATTTTTTTAGTCAGAGGGTGGTGAATCTATGGAATTTGTTGCCACAGGCAGCAGTGGAGGCCAAATCATTGGGTGTATTTAAGGCAGAGATTGATAGGTATCTGAGTAGCCAGGGCATCAAAGGTTATGGTGAGAAGGCGGGGGAGTGGGACTAAATGGGAGAATGGATCAGCTCATGATAAAATGGCGGAGCAGACTCGATGGGCCGAATGGCCGACTTCTGCTCCTTTGTCTTATGGTCTTATGGTCTTATAATAAACCTGATTCTGATTCTAAAGGACAAGGGGTGGCCTCACTGAGATATCTCAGAGCCGGAGATGTTTCCCCAGGGGAAGAGTATCAATGGAGGGAGCAGAGTTACAGGATTATTGGGGGCGGGGGGGATCTTTTAGCATTGAGGTGTTAGAGACCTCTCACAGAGGGAAGGGAAGCCTGAACAGTGAGGAATGCAAGATTTATATTCACCTGCAGGAGGCACTTTGTGGAATTGTATCTGAGGGTTTTTGGTGTTGCTTACATTGATTAACAATATAAATGATGGTAAGTATTGTGTAAGGTTTTGGTTGCCCTGTTAAATGAAAGATTTTAATAAAGATTTACCATGAGGTTGCCAAGGTGAGTTACAGGGAGAGGTTACATCCACTTTATTCCCTAGAAGTAGGAGATTGTGTGACCTGTAAGATTATGACAGACAGAGACAGAGTGAAAGCATATAGTCTTTTTCCCAAGAAGAAGAGGTTAAAACAACATTTTAAAGGGACATTAGAGCCTTTTCTCCACACAGAGGGTGCTGCAGATTTAGAATGAGTGGCTGAGACAGGCACATTAACAATGTTTAAAAGCCATCAGGATAACTTCCTGGATAGGTGAGGTGCAGAGTCAGTGGGCCAGTTGTGAGCATTTCAGTGGTCTGCATAGTCAGTGGGGATAAGATGGGACAAGGAGTCAGTTTCTATGCTGTAGGGCTCTGACAATTAACAATCCTCAGGTCCCATAGGTTATTGGGGTAATTAATTGGTTTGGAGTTTCGCAAAACTTTGCTACTACTAACATTATTAAATGTCCCATTAACAGGTCAAACGGATGTAAAATTACCCCCAGACTTTCCCAGGCCTTAAAGAACAATCCCAAACATAAGCTTTGACAGATCTGATCTCAAAGGATTCCAGAGAGAGGAGATGGAAGAGCAGATCTCTTTTGAAAGCTCTCTTATGTTGGATCGGCACCAAGCCAGCAATTATTACCCTACCCCATTTCTCCACCCCAGAGACGATGGGAAATGAGAGACCCCCCTCAAACTACCACAGTCCTTGTGGGAAAGGGGCTCCTATGTTGCCGTTGTAAGAAGGCAGAGAGTCCTGACAACAGACCTGGCAACAGTAAAGGTAGGGCAGACAGATTTGCCAGTGGGAGGGCCCTGCTGGTGGCTGTGTCCTCTTGGTCATTCTCCGCCCCCCCCCCGTCCCCCCCGTCCTCGTCATTCATTGTGGGGAGAGGTGCATTCAGTAGATAGTGAACACTGCCGTTGTTTCCCAGTAGTGCTGGGGGGACGGGGTGTGGTTGGGGTGCCAATTGAATGGACTTCTCTGTCTCGGACAATGTTGATTTCCTCAGGAGTTGTTGGAGCTGAATTCACCCAGGGAAGTGGGAAGTGTCACATCACACTCCTGACCTGTGGATGGGGGACAGGTAATGTGCCGGATGTGGAGTGCATGGACTAACCGCACCCAGGGAAGTGGGAAGTGTCCCATCACACTCCTGACCTGTGGATGGGGGACAGGTAATGTGCCGGATGTGGAGTGCATGGACTAACCGCACCCAGGGAAGTGGGAAGTGTCACATCACACTCCTGACCTGTGGATGGGGGACAGGTAATGTGCCGGATGTGGAGTGCATGGACTAACCCCACCCAGAGAAGTGGGGAGTTTCCCTTCACGCTCTTGTATTGACCCCTTTAGATGGTGACGAGGCTTTGGTGAGTGAGGATGAGGATCAATTACATACCGCAGGGTCCCTATACCCAGCGGTTAAGGTGAAGAAAGTGCTGTTCTCGTAACTCTTGCGAGACGTTGAGGAACATCAGGTGGGACCTTGTCTGATCCTTCCAGATGCGTAAACTTTTGATTTTCCCCCTCCCCCCCCCACCAAGTGCCTGAAACTCAGAAGGACCCCGATTGCTGACCACAGAGTGAAGCTCCCTCCACATCATCCCATCACACACTCCTGGGGTCAGACACAGAGTGAAGCTCCCTCCACACCGTCCCATCACACACTCCCAGATCAGACACAGAGTGAAGCTCCTTCCACATTGTCCCATCACACACCCTCAGGGACAGACACAGAGTGAAGCTGCCCCTGTTCGCTTGCATCAGTTAATTGTCGGGGGAGCTAGACGGGTTGATATTTAGTCAGTGTCTATAAGGACTATTTTGATGTTTGTTCCAGAACTGAAAAAGGCAACTTGCGGCTCCCATCATCCTCCTCATGTTGTGTTTCTATAATCTCAAGTAAAACCAACCCTAAAGCAATGAATTCTCTAGAAAAGTCTTCGAGTGTCCTAAAGCTGTGAGCAGCCTGTCAGAGAGAATGGGATTACAGTTTCGTCACACTGTGTCAAACATCAGACAGCAGCGCCTGTCAGCATTTGCGTGGCATAAAATCACATCACATCTCCGCCAGGCCTCACACTGGTTCCAGCAGTCACCCTGGCCCCACCCCACCCACCCTTTCTCTCTGTCTCTGAACCAAGTTCAAGTTTCAGATCAGGTTAATCGTCATCCAACCCTGCATGAGTATAAGGCTAAATGAAATATTGTTCCTCTGGGGCCAAGGTGCAAAACGAAGAGCGCACAGCACGCATAGTTACGATTCAGCACATACAGGCACTAAATAACATCAGTACAAGTCCTTGAGTGGAAAAGCCTGAAAATTCCTAAACTATGGATGTTGTCGCAGGTCCCTCTCACCCACACAGCCCTCCCCATCTCTGTGCACCCGCTGAACCCTACATCCCACCCAACTCTGTAATCAGCCCCCGGACTCAACATCCCTCCTGGTCTCTGTAAACAACCCCCAACCCAGAACCTACGCACCTCTGGGTCTCTGTAACCCCCATCTCCCCATTCCTACACACTTCCCAGTCTCTGTAACCCCTATCCCCCCATTCCTACACACCTCCTCATCTCTGTAACCCCCATCCCCCCATTCCTACACACCTCCCTATCTCCCCATTCCTACACACCTCCCTATCTCTGTAACCCCCATCCCCCCATTCCTACACACTTCCCTGTCTCTGTAACCCACATCTCCCCATCACTACACACTTCCCTGTCTCTGTGACCCCCATCTCCCCATTCATACACACCTCCCTGTCTCTGTAACCCCCATCCCCCCGTTCCTACACACCTCCTCGTCTCTGTAACCCCCATCCCCCCATTCCTACACACCTCCTCGTCTCTGTAACCCCTATCCCCCCATTCCTACACACCTCCCCATCTCAGTCACCCCCATCTCCCCATCCCTACACACTTCCCTGTCTCTGTAACCCCCATTCCCCATTCCTACACACCTCCTCGTCTCTGTAACCCCCATCCCCCATTCCTACACACCTCCTCGTCTCTGTAACCCCCATTCCCCATTCCTGCACACCTCCTCGTCTCTGTAACCCCTATCCCCCATTCCTACACACCTCCTCGTCTCTGTAACCCCCATCCCCCATTCCTACACACCTCCTCGTCTCTGTAACCCACATCTCCCCATTCCTACACACCTACCTGTCCCTGTAACCCCATCCCCCCATTCTTACACACATCCCTGTCTCTGTAACCCCCATCTCCCCATCCCTACACACTTCCCTGTCTCTGTAACCCACATCTCCCCATCACTACACACCACCCTGTCTCTGTAACCCCCATCCCTCCATCCCTACACAGCTCCCCGTCTCTGTAACTCCCATCCCCCCATTCCTACACACCTCCCCCTCACTGTGACCACCATCTCCCCATCCCTGCACACCTCCCCGCCTTAGTAACTCCCATCTCCCCATACCTACACATCTCCCTGTCTCTGTAAACCCCATCCCCCATTCCTACACACCTTCCCATCCCTGTAACCCCCATCCCCCCATTCTTACACACATCCCTGTCTCTGTAACCCCCACCCCCCATTCCTACACATCTCCGTCTCTGTAACTCCCATCTCTCCATTCCTACACACCTCCCTGTCTCTGTCACCCCCATCCCCGCATTCCTACTCACATCCCTGACTCCTTAACCCACATCTCCCCATTTCTACACAGATCCCTGTCTCTGTAACCCCCATCCATCCATCCCTACAGACCTCCCTGTTTCTGTAACCCCCATCCCCCCATCACTACACACGTCCCCGTCTCTGTAACCCCCATCCCCCATTCCTACACACCTCCCCGTCTCTGTAACCCCCATCCCCCCATTCCTACACACCTCCCCGTCTCTGTAACCCCTTCCCTTTTCCTACACACCTCCCCATCTCTATAACTACCATCTCCCCATTCCTACACACCTCCCCATCTCAGTCACCCCCATCTCCCCATCCCTACACACTTCCTTGTCTCTGAAACCCTCATCTCCCCATCCCTACACACTTCCCTGTCTCTGTAACCCCCATCTCCCCATCCCTACACACCACCCTGTCTCTGTAACTCCCACCCCTCCATTCCTACACACCTCCCCGTCCCTGTAACCCCCATCCGTCCATTCTTACACACATTCCTGTCTCTGTAACCCCATCTCCCCATTCCTACACACCTCCCGGTCTCTGTAACCCCCATCCCCGCATTCCTACATACCGCTCCGTCTCTGTAACCCCCAACTCCCCATCCCTACTCACCTCCCAGTCTCTGTGACCCCCATCGCCGCATCCCTACACATCTCCCTGTCTCTGTAACCCCCATCCCCCATTCTTACATCTGCATCGATGTAACCCCCATCGCCCCATCCCTACACACCTCCCCATCTCTGTGACTCCCATCTCCCCATCCCTACACACCTCCCTGTCTCTGTAACCCCCATCCCCCCATTCCTACACATCTCCGTCTCTGTAACTCCCATCCCTCCATTCCTACACACCTCCCTGTCTCTGTAACTCCCATCCACCCATCCCTCCATTCCTACACACCTCCCCATCTCTGTAACCCTTATCCCGCCATTCCTACACACCTCCCCGTCTCTGTAACCCCCATCCACATCCCTACACAGCTGCCTGTCTCTGTAACCCCTTTCCCCCCATTCCTACACACCTCTCCATCTCTGTATCCCCATCCCCCCATTCCCACACACCTCCCCATCTCTGTAACACCCATCCTCCCATTTCTACACACCTCCCCATCTCAGTCACCCCCATCTCCCCATCCCTACGCATTTCGCTGTCTCTGTAACCCCCATTTCCCCATCCCTCCACACATCCCCATCTCTGTAACCCCCATCCCCCATTCCTACACACCTCCTTGATTAAGTAACTCCCATCTCCCCATCCCTACACAACTCCCTGTCTCTGTGACCCCCATCTCCCCATTCCTACACATCTCCCTGTCTCTGTAACCTCCATCTCCCCATTCCTACACACCTCCCTGTCTCTGTAACCCCCATCCCCCCATTCCTACACACCTCCCCGTCTCTGTAACCCCCATCCCCCGATCCCTACACACCTCCCTGTCTCTGTGACCCCCATCTCCCCATTCATACACACCTCCCTGTCTCGTAACCCCCATCTCCCCATCCCTACACACCACCCTGTCTCTGTACCCCCAACCCTCCATCCCTACACAGCTCCCCATCTCTGTAACCTCCATCCACCCATTCCTACACACCTACCTGTCTCTGTAACCCCCATTCCCCTATTCCTACCCACCTCCCCGTCTCTGTGACCCTGCATCTGCCGATCCCTACACACCTCCCCGTCTTAATAACTCCCATCTCCCCATCCCTACACACCTCCCTGTCTCTGTAACCCCCATCCCCCCATTCCTACACATCTCCGTCTCTGTAACTCCCATCCCCCCATTCCTACACACCTCCCTGTCTTAGTAACTCCCATCTCCCCATCCCTACGCAACTCCCTGTCTCTGTGACCCCCCCATCTCCCCATTCCTACACATCTCCCTGTCTCTGTAACCACCATCTCCCCATTCCTACACACCTCCCTGTCTCTGTAACCCCCATCCCCCCAATCCTACACACATCCCCGTCTCTGTAACACCCATACCCCCATCCCTACTCACCTCCCTGTCTCTGTGACCCCCATCTCCCCATTCATACACACCTCCCTGTCTCTGTAACCCCCATCTCCCCATTCCTACACACCTCCCCGTCTCTGTAACGCCCATCCCCCATTCTTAACCACATCCGCATCGATGTAACCCCCATCTCCCCATCCCGACATACCTCCCTGTCTCTCTAACCCCCATCCACCCATCCCTACACACCTTCCTGTCTCTGTAACCCCCATCCCCCATCACTACACACGTCCCCGTCTCTGTAACCCCCATCCCCCCATACCTACACACCTCCCCATCTCTGTAACACCCATCCTCCCATTTCTACACACCTCCCTGCCTCTGTAACTGCTATTCCCCCATTCCTACACACCTCCTCTTCCCTGTACCCCAATCCCCATCCCGACACACCTCCCTGTCCCTGTAACCCACATCCCCCCATTCCTACAAACCTATCTGTCTCAGTAACTGCCATCTCCCCATCCCTAAATACCTCCCCGTCTCTGTAACCTCGATCCACCCATCCCTACACACCGCACTGTCTCTGTAACCCCCATCTCCCCATCCCTACACACCTCCCTGTCTCTGTAACCCCCATCCCTCCATCCCTACAGAGCTCCCCGTCTCTGTAACCTTGATACACCCATTCCTACACACCTCCCTGTCTCTGTAACCCCAATCCACCCATTCGAACACATCTCCCCGTCTCTGTGACCCCCATCTCCCCATCCCTGAAACAACTCCCTGTCTCTGTGACCCCCATCTCCCCTTTCCTACACACCTCCCCGTCTCTGGAACCCCCATCCCTCCATCTTACACACAACCTCATCAATGTAACCCCCATCTCCCCATCCCGACATACCTCCCTGTCTCTCTAACCCCCATCCACCCATCTCTACACACCTCCCTGTCTCTGTAGCTCCCATCCCCCCATTCCTACAGACCTCCCCGTCCCTGTAACCCCCATCCCCATCCCGACACACCTCCCTGTCTCACTAACCCCTTTCCTCCATCCCTACAACCTCCCTGTCTCCGTTAACTGCCATCTGCCCATTCCTACATACCTCCTCATCGATGTGAACCACATTCCCCCATTCCTACACACCTCCCCATCTCTGTAACCCCCATCCTCCCATTCCTACCCACCTCCCAGTCTCTGTAACCCCCATCCCCCCATTCCTACGCACCTACCCATCTCTGTAACCCCCATTCCTACACACCTCCCCGTCTCTGTAAACCCCAACCCCCATTCCTACACACCTCCCTGTCTCTGTAACCCCTATCCCCACATTCATACACACCTCCCCATCCCTGTAACCCAATCCCCATCCCTACACACCTCCCTGTCTCAGTAACCCCCATCGCCCCATTCCTACACATCTCCCTGTCCCTGTAACCCCCATTACTCCATTCCTACAAACCTCCCTGTCTCAGTAACTGCCATCTTCCCATCCCGAAATACCTACCGTCTCTGTAACTGCCATCTCCCATCCCCAAGCACGTCCCTGTCTCAGTAACCCACAAATCCCCATTCCTACACACCACCCCGTCTCTGTAACCCCCATCTCTCCATCCCTACACACCTCCCTCTCTCTGAAACCCCCATCCCTCCATCCCTACACAGCTCCCTGTCTCTGTAACCCCCATTCCTCCATTCCTACAAACCTCCCTGTCTCAGTAACTGCCATCTCCCTATCCCTAAATACCTCCCTGTCTCTGTAACTGCCATCTCCCATCCCCAAGCACGGCCCTGTCTCAGTAACCCACAAATCCCCATTCCTACACACCTCATCGTCTCTGTAACCCCCATCTCCCCATCCCTACACACCTCCCCGTCTATGTGAACCACATTCCCCCATTCCTACACACCTCCCCATCTCTATACCTACCATCTCCCCATTCCTACACACCTCCCCATCTCAGTCACCCCCATCTCCCCATCCCTACACACATCCCCATCTCTGTAACTCCCATCCCCGATTCCTACACACCTACCTGACTCTGTAAACCCCATCCCCCCATTCCTACACACCTCCCTGTCTTAGTAACTCCCATCTCCCCATCCCCACACAACTCCCTGTCTCAGTAACCCACAAATCCCCATACCTACACAGCTCCCTGTACCTGTAACCCCCATCTCCCCATCCCTACACACCTCCCTGTCTTAGTAACTCCCATCTCCCCATCCCTACACAACTCCCTGTCTCTGTGACCCCCATCTCCCCATTCCTACACATCTCCCTGTCTCTGTAACGTCCATCTCCCCATTCCTACACACCTCCCTATTCCTACACATCTCCCTGTCCCTGTAACCCCCATTACTCCATTCCTACAAACCTCCCTGTCTCAGTAACTGCCATCTTCCCATCCCGAAATACCTATCGTCTCTGTAACTGCCATCTCCCATCCCCAAGCACGTCCCTGTCTCAGTAACCCTCATCTCCTCATCCCTACACACCTCCCTGTCTCAGTAACCCACAAATCCCCATTCCTACACACCTCCCTGTCTCTATAACCCCCATCCCCCCATTCCTACACACCTCCCAGTCTCTGTAACCCCCATCTCCCCATCCCTGAAACAACTCCCTGTCTCTGTGACCCCCATCTCCCCATTCCTACACATCTCCCTGTCTCTATAACCCCCATCCCCCATTCCTACACACCTCCCAGTCTCTGTAACCCCCATCTCCCCATCCCTGAAACAACTCCCTGTCTCTGTGACCCCCATCTCCCCATCCCTACACACCTCCCTGTTTCTGTAACCCCCATCCACCCATTCCTACACACCTCCCGGTCTCAGTAACTCCCATCCAGCTATTCCTACACACCTCCCCATCTCAGTAACTCCCATCCCCCCATTCCTACACACCTCCCCGTCTCTGTAAACCCCAACCCCCATTCCTACACACCTCCCTGTCTCTGGAACCCCTATCCCCGCATTCCTACACACCTCCCCATCCCTGTAACCCAATCCCTATCCCTACACACCTCCCTGTCTCAATAACCCCCATCCCCCCATTCCTACACATCTCCCTGTCCCTGTAACCCCCATTCCTCCATTCCTACACACCTCCCTGTTTCTGTAACCCCCATCCACCCATCCTGACACACCTCTCCGTCTCTGTAACCGCCATCTCCCCATCCCTACACTTCTCCCCATCTCTGTAACCCCCATCCCCCATTCCTACACACCTACCTGTCTCTGTAACCCCCACCTCCCCATTCCTACACACCCCCCCAATTCAGTCACCCCCATCTCCCCATCCCTACACACTTCACTGTCTCTGTAACCCCGATCCCACCATCCCTACACACCTCCCTGTCTCTGTAACCCCCATCCACCCATTCCTACACACCTCCCGGTCTCAGTAACTCCCATCCACCTATTCCTACACATCTCCCCATCTCAGTAACTCCCATTCCCCCATTCCTACACACCTCCCTCTCTGTAACCCCCATATCCCCATCCCTACACACCTTCCAATCCCTGTAATCCCCATTCCCCCATTCTTACACACATCTCTGTCTCTGTAACCCCTTTCCTCCATCCTTACAAATCTCCCTGTCTCCGTAACTGCCATCTGCCCGTTCCCGATACCTCCTCATCGATGTGAACCACATTCCCCCATCCCTACACACCTACCCGTCTCTGCAACCCAATCCTCCCATTCCTACACACCTCCCTGTCTCTGTAACGCCCATCCCCCCGTTCCTACACATCTCCCCATCTCTGTAACCCCATCACCCCATTCCTACACACCTCGCCATCTCTGTAAACCCCATCCCCCCATTCCAATACACCTCCCCATCTCTGTAACCCCCATCCCCTATTCCTACACACCTCCCTGTCTCTGTAACCCCCATACCACCATCGCTACACACCTCCCCATCTGTAACCCGCATCTCCCCATCACGACACACCTCCCTGTCTCTGTAACCCCCATCCCCCCATCCCTTCACATCTCCCCATCCCTGTAACCCCCATCCCCCCATCCCTACACACCTCCCTGTCTCTGTAACCCCGATCCCCCATCCCGACACACCTCCCCATCTCTGTAACCCCCATCCCCTATTCCTACACACCTCCCTGTCTCTGTAACCCCCATACCACCATCGCTACACACCTCCCCATCTGTAACCCGCATCTCCCCATCCCTTCACACCTCCCCATCCCTGTAACCCCCATCCCCCCATCCCTACACACCTCCCTGTCTCTGTAACGCCGATCCCCCCATCCCTACACACCTCCCTGTCTCTGTAACCGCCATCTCCCATCCCCGGGCACGTCCCTGTCTCAGTAACGCTCATCTCCCCATCCCTACACACCTCCCTGTCTCAGTAACCCACAAATCCCCATTCCTACACCCCGATCCGTCCATCCCTACACAGCTCCCCGTCTCTGTAACCTCCATCCACCCATTCCTGCACACCTACCTGTCTCAGTAACCCCCACCCCCCATTCCTACACACCTCCCCGTCTTAGTAACTCCTATCTCCCCATCCCTACACACCTCCCTGTCTCAGTAACTGCCATCTCCACATCCCTAAATACCTCCCTGTCTCTGTAACCGCCATCTCCCATCCCCAGGCACGTCCCTGTCTCAGTAACCCTCATCTCCCCATCCCTACACACCTCCCCATCTCTGTAACCCCTATCCCCCCCATTCCTACACACCTCCCCATCTCTGTAGCCCCCATCCCCCCATACCTACACACCTCCCCATCTCTGTAACCACCATACCCCGATTCCTACACACCTACCTGTCTCTGTAACCCCCATCCCCCCATTCCTAAACACCTCCCCATCTCCCATCTCCCATCTTAGTAGCTCCCATCTCCCCATCCGTAAACAACTCCCTGTCTCTGTGACCCCCATCTCCCCATTCCTGGCACACCTCCCTGTCTCTGCAATCCCCATCCCCCCATTCCTACACACCTCCCCATCTCTGTAACCACCATCCTCCCATTTCTACACACCTCCCTGTCCCTGTCCACACTGACCCCCTGGATGGAAATAAGGGTCACCGGTACCTTAGCTCTCCTCAGATCTACCACCAGCTCCTTAGTCTTTTTCAAATTAAGCTGCAGCTAATTCTACTCAGACCATGTGAAAAAGTTTCCTACCGTAGCCCTGTACTCAACCTCATCCCCCTTGCTGATGCCCCCTACACACCTCCCCATCACTGTAACCCCCATCCCTACACACCTCCCTGTCTCTGTAACACCAATTCCCATCCCTACACACCTCCCTGTCTCTGTAACACCCATCCCCATCCCTACACACCTCCCTGTTTCTGTAACCCCCATCCACCCATCCTTACACACCTCCCCGTCTCTGTGACCCCCATCTCCCCATCCCTACACATCTCCCCATCTCTGTAACCCCCACCTCCCCATTCCTACACACCTCCCCATCTCAGTCACCCCCATCTCCCCATCCCTACACACCTCCCTGTCTCTGTAACCCCCAACCCACATACTTACACACCTCCCTGTCTCTGTAACCCCCATCCACCCATTCCTACACACCTCCCGGTCTCAGTAACTCCCATCCACCTATTCCTACACACCTCCCTGTCTCAGTAACTCCCATTCCCCCATTCCTACACACCTCCCTCTCTGTAACCCCCATCTCTCCATCCCTACACACCTTCCTGTCTCTGTAACCCCTATCCCCCCATTTCTACACACCTCCCCATCCCTGTACCCCAATCCCCATCCCTACACACCTCCCTGTCTCAGTAACTCCCATCCCCCCATTCCTACACACCTCCCCGTCCCTGTAACCCCCATACCCCGATTCCTACACACCTACCTGTCTCTGTAACCCCCATCCCCATTCCTAAACACCTCCCAGTCTCTGTAACCCCCATCTCCCCATCCCTGAAACAACTCCCTGTCTCTGTGACCCCCATCTCCCCATCCCTACACACCTCCCTGTTTCTGTAACCCCCATCCACCCATTCCTACACACCTCCCGGTCTCAGTAACTCCCATCCAGCTATTCCTACACACCTCCCCATCTCAGTAACTCCCATCCCCCCATTCCTACACACCTCCCCGTCTCTATAAACCCCAACCCCCATTCCTACACACCTCCCTGTCTCTGGAACCCCTATCCCCGCATTCCTACACACCTCCCCATCCCTGTAACCCAATCCCTATCCCTACACACCTCCCTGTCTCAATAACCCCCATCCCCCCATTCCTACACATCTCCCTGTCCCTGTAACCCCCATTCCTCCATTCCTACACACCTCCCTGTTTCTGTAACCCCCATCCACCCATCCTGACACACCTCTCCGTCTCTGTAACCGCCATCTCCCCATCCCTACACTTCTCCCCATCTCTGTAACCCCCATCCCCCATTCCTACACACCTACCTGTCTCTGTAACCCCGATCCCACCATCCCTACACACCTCCCTGTCTCTGTAACCCCCATCCACCCATTCCTACACACCTCCCGGTCTCAGTAACTCCCATCCACCTATTCCTACACATCTCCCCATCTCAGTAACTCCCATTCCCCCATTCCTACACACCTCCCTCTCTGTAACCCCCATATCCCCATCCCTACACACCTTCCAATCCCTGTAATCCCCATTCCCCCATTCTTACACACATCTCTGTCTCTGTAACCCCTTTCCTCCATCCTTACAAATCTCCCTGTCTCCGTAACTGCCATCTGCCCGTTCCCGATACCTCCTCATCGATGTGAACCACATTCCCCCATCCCTACACACCTACCCGTCTCTGCAACCCAATCCTCCCATTCCTACACACCTCCCTGTCTCTGTAACGCCCATCCCCCCGTTCCTACACATCTCCCCATCTCTGTAACCCCATCACCCCATTCCTACACACCTCGCCATCTCTGTAAACCCCATCCCCCCATTCCAATACACCTCCCCATCTCTGTAACCCCCATCCCCTATTCCTACACACCTCCCTGTCTCTGTAACCCCCATACCACCATCGCTACACACCTCCCCATCTGTAACCCGCATCTCCCCATCACGACACACCTCCCTGTCTCTGTAACCCCCATCCCCCCATCCCTTCACATCTCCCCATCCCTGTAACCCCCATCCCCCCATCCCTACACACCTCCCTGTCTCTGTAACCCCGATCCCCCATCCCGACACACCTCCCCATCTCTGTAACCCCCATCCCCTATTCCTACACACCTCCCTGTCTCTGTAACCCCCATACCACCATCGCTACACACCTCCCCATCTGTAACCCGCATCTCCCCATCCCTTCACACCTCCCCATCCCTGTAACCCCCATCCCCCCATCCCTACACACCTCCCTGTCTCTGTAACGCCGATCCCCCCATCCCTACACACCTCCCTGTCTCTGTAACCGCCATCTCCCATCCCCGGGCACGTCCCTGTCTCAGTAACGCTCATCTCCCCATCCCTACACACCTCCCTGTCTCAGTAACCCACAAATCCCCATTCCTATACCCCGATCCGTCCATCCCTACACAGCTCCCCGTCTCTGTAACCTCCATCCACCCATTCCTGCACACCTACCTGTCTCAGTAACCCCCACCCCCCATTCCTACACACCTCCCCGTCTTAGTAACTCCTATCTCCCCATCCCTACACACCTCCCTGTCTCAGTAACTGCCATCTCCACATCCCTAAATACCTCCCTGTCTCTGTAACCGCCATCTCCCATCCCCAGGCACGTCCCTGTCTCAGTAACCCTCATCTCCCCATCCCTACACACCTCCCCATCTCTGTAACCCCTATCCCCCCCATTCCTACACACCTCCCCATCTCTGTAACCCCCATCCCCCCATACCTACACACCTCCCCATCTCTGTAACCACCATACCCCGATTCCTACACACCTACCTGTCTCTGTAACTCCCATCCCCCCATTCCTAAACACCTCCCCATCTCCCATCTCCCATCTTAGTAGCTCCCATCTCCCCATCCGTAAACAACTCCCTGTCTCTGTGACCCCCATCTCCCCATTCCTGCACACCTCCCTGTCTCTGCAATCCCCATCCCCCCATTCCTACACACCTCCCCATCTCTGTAACCACCATCCTCCCATTTCTACACACCTCCCTGTCCCTGTCCACACTGACCCCCTGGATGGAAATAAGGGTCACCGGTACCTTAGCTCTCCTCAGATCTACCACCAGCTCCTTAGTCTTTTTCAAATTAAGCTGCAGCTAATTCTACTCAGACCATGTGAAAAAGTTTCCTACCGTAGCCCTGTACTCAACCTCATCCCCCTTGCTGATGCCCCCTACACACCTCCCCATCACTGTAACCCCCATCCCTACACACCTCCCTGTCTCTGTAACACCAATTCCCATCCCTACACACCTCCCTGTCTCTGTAACACCCATCCCCATCCCTACACACCTCCCTGTTTCTGTAACCCCCATCCACCCATCCGTACACACCTCCCCGTCTCTGTGACCCCCATCTCCCCATCCCTACACATCTCCCCATCTCTGTAACCCCCACCTCCCCATTCCTACACACCTCCCCATCTCAGTCACCCCCATCTCCCCATCCCTACACACCTCCCTGTCTCTGTAACCCCCAACCCACATACTTACACACCTCCCTGTCTCTGTAACCCCCATCCACCCATTCCTACACACCTCCCGGTCTCAGTAACTCCCATCCACCTATTCCTACACACCTCCCCGTCTCAGTAACTCCCATTCCCCCATTCCTACACACCTCCCTCTCTGTAACCCCCATCTCTCCATCCCTACACACCTTCCTGTCTCTGTAACCCCTATCCCCCCATTTCTACACACCTCCCCATCCCTGTACCCCAATCCCCATCCCTACACACCTCCCTGTCTCAGTAACTCCCATCCCCCCATTCCTACACACCTCCCCGTCCCTGTAACCCCCATACCCCGATTCCTACACACCTACCTGTCTCTGTAACCCCCATCCCCCATTCCTAAACACCTCCCCGTTTTAGTAGCTCCCATCTCCCCATCCATACACAACTCCCTGTCTCTGTGACCCCCATCTCCCCATTCCTGCACACCTCCCTGTCTCTATAACCCCCATCCCTCCATCCCTACACAGCTCCCCATCTCTGTAACCCCCATCCCCCCATTCCTACACACCTCCCCATCTCTGTAACCCCCATATCCCCATCCCTACACACCTTCCAATCCCTGTAATCCCCATCCCCTCATTCTTACACACATCCCTGTCTCTGTAACCCCCATCCCCAATTCCTACACATCTCCGTCTCTGTAACTCCCATCCCTCCATTCCGACACACCTCCCTGTCTCTGTAACCCCCATCCCTCCATTCTTACACACACCCCTGTCTCTGTAACCACATCCCCCCATTCCTACACACCTCTCTGTCTCTGTAACCCCCATCCCTCCATCCCTACACAGCTCGCCGTCTCTGTAACCTTGATCCACCCATTCCTACACACCTCCCTGTCTCTGTAACCCCCATCCACCCATCCCTACACATCTCCCCGTCTCTGTGATCACCATCTCCCCATCCCTACAGACCTCCCAGTCTCTGTAACCCCCATCTCACCATCCCTGAAACAACTCCCTGTCTCTGTGACCCCCATCTCCCCATTCCTACACATCTCCCTGTCTCTGTAACCCACATCTCCCCATTCCTACGCACCTCATCGTCTCTGTAACCCCCATCCCTCCATCTTACACACATCCGCATTGATGTAATCCTCATCTCCCCTTCCGACATATCTCCCTGTCTCTCTAACCCCCATCCACCCATTCCTACAGACATCCCCATCTCTGTAATCCCTATCCCCCTATTTCTACACACCTCCCCGTCCCTGTAACCCCCATCCCCATCCCTACACACCTCCCTGTCTCACTAACCCCTTTCCTCCATCCTTACAAATCTCCCTGTCTCCGTAACTGCCATCTGCCCGTTCCTGATACCTCTTCATCAATGTGAACCACATTCCCCCATCCCTACACACCTACCCGTCTCAGCAACCCAATCCTCCCATTCCTACACACCTCCCTGTCTCTGTAACCCCCATCACCTCATTCCTACACACCTCGCCATCTCTGTAAACCCCATCCCCCCATTCCAATACACCTCCCCATCTCTGTAACCCCCATCCCCTATTCCTACACACCTCCCTGTCTCTGTAACCCCCCTCCCACCATCGCTACACACCTCCCCATCTGTAACCCGCATCTCCCCATCACGACACACCTCCCTGTCTCTGTAACCCCCATCCCCCCATCCCTTCACACCTCCCCATCCCTGTAACCCCCATCCCCCCATCCCTACACACCTCCCTGTCTCTGTAACCCCGATCCCCCCATCCCTACACACCTCCCTGTCTCTGTAACCCCCAACCCACATACTTACACAACTCCCTGTTTCTGTAACCCCCATCCACCCATTCCTACACACCTCCCGGTCTCAGTAACTCCCATCCACCTATTCCTACACACCTCCCCATCTCAGTAACTCCCATCCCCCCATCCCTACTCACCTCCCTGTCTCTGGAACCCCTATCCCCGCATTCCTACACACCTCCCCATCCCTGTAACCTAATCCCTATCCCTACACACCTCCCTGTCTCAATAACCCCCATCCCCCCATTCCTACACATCTCCCTATCCCTGTAACCCCCATTCCTGCATTCCTACAAACCTCCCTGTCTCAGTAACTGCCATCTCCACATCCCTAAATACCTCCCTGTCTCTGTAACCGCCAATCTCCCATCCCCGGGCACGTCCCTGTCTCAGTAACCCTCATCTCCCCATCCCTACACACCTCCCTGTCTCAGTAACTGCCATCTCCACATCCCTACACACCTCCCTGTCTTAGTAACCCACAAATCCCCATTCCTACACCCCGATCCCTCCATCCCTACACAGCTCCCCGTCTCTGTGACCTCCATCCACCCATTCCTGCACACCTACCTGTCTCAGTAACCCCCACCCCCCATTCCTACACACCTCCCCATCTCTGTAACCCCTATCCCCCCCATTCCTACACACCTCCCCATCTCTGTAACCCCCATCCCCCCATACCTACACACCTCCCCATCTCTGTAACCACCATCCCTACACACCTCCCTGTCTCTGTAACACCCATCCCCATCCCTACACACCTCCCTGTCTCTGTAACACCCATCCCCATCCCTACACACCTCCCTGTCTCTGTAACACCCATCCCCATCCCTACACACCTCCCTGTCTCTGGAACCCCTATCCCCGCATTCCTACACACCTCCCCATCCCTGTAACCTAATCCCTATCCCTACACACCTCCCTGTCTCAATAACCCCCATCCCCCCATTCCTACACATCTCCCTATCCCTGTAACCCCCATTCCTGCATTCCTACAAACCTCCCTGTCTCAGTAACTGCCATCTCCACATCACTAAATACCTCCCTGTCTCTGTAACCGCCATCTCCCATCCCCGGGCACGTCCCTGTCTCAGTAACCCTCATCTCCCCATCCCTACACACCTCCCTGTCTCAGTAACTGCCATCTCCACATCCCTACACACCTCCCTGTCTTAGTAACCCACAAATCCCCATTCCTACACCCCGATCCCTCCATCCCTACACAGCTCCCCGTCTCTGTGACCTCCATCCACCCATTCCTGCACACCTACCTGTCTCAGTAACCCCCACCCCCCATTCCTACACACCTCCCCATCTCTGTAACCCCTATCCCCCCATTCCTACACACCTCCCCATCTCTGTAACCCCCATCCCCCCATACATACACACCTCCCCATCTCTGTAACCACCATCCCTACACACCTCCATGTCTCTGTAACACCCATCCCCATCCCTACACACCTCCCTGTCTCTGTAACACCCATCCCCATCCCTACACACCTCCCTGTCTCTGTAACCCCCATGCCCACATTCCTACACACCTCCGTCTCTGTAACCCCCATCCCCCATCCCTACACACCTCCCTGTCTCTGTAATACCCATCCCCATCCCTACACACCTCCCTGTCTCTGTAACACCCATCCCCATCCCTACACACCTCCCTGTCTCTGTAACCCCCATGCCCACATTCCTACACACCTCCGTCTCTGTAACCCCCACCCCCCATTCCTACACACCTCCCTGTCTCTGTAACCCCATCCCCCCGTTCCTACACATCTCCCCATCTCTGTAAACCCCATCACCTCATTCCTACACACTCGCCATCTCTGTAAGCCCCATCCCCCCATTCCAATACACCTCCCCATCTCTGTAACCCCCATCCCCTATTCCTACACACCTCCCTGTCTCTGTAACCCCCCTCCCACCATCGCTACACACCTCCCCATCTGTAACCTGCATCTCCCCATCACTACACACCTCCGTCTCTGTAACCTCCATCCCCCCATCCCTACACACAACCCCATCCCTGTAACCCCCATCCCCCCATCCCTACACACCTCCCTGTCTCTGTAACCCCGATCCCACCATCCCTACACACCTCCCTGTCTCTGTAACCCCCAACCCACATACTTACACACCTCCCTGTCTCTGTAACCCCCATCCACCCATTCCTACACACCTCCCGGTCTCAGTAACTCCCATCCACCTATTCCTACACACCTCCCCGTCTCAGTAACTCCCATTCCCCCATTCCTACACACCTCCCTCTCTGTAACCCCCATCTCCCCATCCCTACACACCTTCCTGTCTCTGTAATCCCCATCCCCCCATTCCTACACACCTCCCCGTCCCTGTAACCCCCATACCCTGATTCCTACACACCTCCCCATCTCTGTAACCCCCATTGCCCCATTCCTACACACCTCCCCGTCCCTTTAATCCCCATCCCCACATTCCTACACACCTCCCCGTCTCTGTAACCCCATCCCCCATTCCTACACACCTCCCCGTCTCTGTAACCCCCATCCCCCATTCCTACACACCTCCCGTCTATGTAACCCCCATCCCCCCATCCTACACACCTCCCTGTCACTCTAAGCTCATCCACCCATCGCTAAACACCTACCCGTCTCTGTAACCCCCATCCTCCCATTCCTACACACCTCCCTGTCTCTGTAACCCCCATCCCCCCCATTCCTACACATCTCTGTCTCTGTAACTCCCATCCCTCCATTCTTACACACATCCCTGTTTCTGTAACCCCATCCTCCCATTCCAAGACACCTCCCTGTCTCTGTCAGACCCATCCCCGCATTCCTACACCGCTCCATCTCTGTAACCCCCATTTCCCCATCCCTACACACCTCCCAGTCTCTGTAACCCCCAACCCCCATCACTACACACCTCCCCATCTCTGTAACCCCATCCCCCATTCCTACACACCTCCCTGTCCCTGTAACCCCCATCCACATCCGTACACTGCTGCCTGTCTCTGTAACCCCCATCCCTCCATTCCTACACACCTGCCCATCCCTGTAACCCCCATCCCCGATACCTACAGACCTCCCCATCTCTGTAACACCCATCCTCCCATTTCTACACACCTTCCTGCCTCTGTAACCACTATCCCCCCATTCCTACACATCTTCCCATCCCTGTACCGCAATACCCATCCCTACACAGCTCCGTCTCAGTAACTCCCATATCCCCATCCCTACACACCTCCCTGTCTCTGTACTCACCATCTCTCCATCCCTACACACCTCCCTGTCTCTGTAACCCCCATCCACCCACCCTTACAAACCTCCCTGTGTCTGTGACTCCCATCTCCCCATCCCTACACACCTACCTATCCCTGTAACCCCCATCTCCCCATCCCTACACACTTCACTGTCTCTGTAAACGCCATCACCCCATCCCTACACACCATCCTGTCTCTGTAACCTCCATCCCTCCATCCCTACAGAGCTCCCCATCTCTTTAACCTCCATCCACCCATTCCGACACACCTCCCTGTTTCTGTAACCCACATCCACCCATCCTTACACACCTCCCCGTCACTGTGACCCCCATCCCCCCATACCTACACACCTCCCCATCTCTGTAACCACCATACCCCGATTCCTACACACCTACCTGTCTCTTTAACCCCCATCCCCCCATTCCTAAACACCTCCCCGTCTTAGTAGCTCCCATCTCCCCATTCCTGCACACCTCCCTGTCTCTGTAATCCCCATCCCCCCATTCCTACACACCTCCCCATCTCTGTAACCACCATCCTCCCATTTCTACACACCTCCCTGTCCCTGTCCACACTGACCCCCTGGATGGAAATAGGGGTCACCGGTACCTTAGCTCTCCTCAGATCTACCACCAGCTCCTTAGTCTTTTTCAAATTAAGCTGCAGCTAATTCTACTCAGACCATGTGACAAAGTTTCCTACCGTAGCCCTGTACTCAACCTCATCCCCCTTGCTGATGCCTCCTACACACCTCCCCATCACTGTAACCCCCATCCCTACACACCTCCCTGTCTCTGTAACACCCATCCCCATCCCTACACACCTCCCTGTCTCTGTAACACCCATCCCCATCCCTACACACCTCCCTGTCTCTGTAACCCCAACCCCCCATTCCTACAGACCTCCCTGTCTCTGTAACCCCCATCCCCCATCCCTACACACCTCCCTGTCTCTGTAACCCCCATCCTCCCATTCCTACACACCTCCACGTCTCTGTAACCCCCATCCCCCATTCCTACACACCTCCGTCTCTGTAACCCCCATCCTCCCATTCCTACACACCTCCACGTCTCTGTAACCCCCATCCCCCATTCCTACACACCTCCGTCTCTGTAACCCCCATCCCCCATTCCTACACACCTCCACGTCTCTGTAACCCCCATCCCCCATTCCTACACACCTCCCTGTCCCTGTAACCCCCATCCCCCCATCCCTCCATCCTACACACCTCCCTGTCACTCTAAGCTCATCCACCCATCGCTAAACACCTACCTGTCTCTGTAACCCCCATCCTCCCATTCCTACACACCTCCCTGTCTCTGTAACCCCCACCCCCATTCCTACAGACCTCCCTGTCTCTGTAACCCACATGCCCACATTCCTACACACCTCCGTCTCTGTAACCCCCATCCCCCATTCCTGCACACCTCCCTGTCACTCTAAGCTCATCCACCCATCGCTGAACACCTACCCGTCTCTGTAACCCCCACCCCCCATTCCTACACACCTCCCTGTCTCTGTAACCCCATCCCCCCGTTCCTACACATCTCCCCATCTCTGTAAACCCCATCACCTCATTCCTACACACTCGCCATCTCTGTAAGCCCCATCCTCCCATTCCAACACACCTCCCCATCTCTGTAACCCCCATCCCCTATTCCTACACACCTCCCTGTCTCTGTAACCCCCATCCCACCATCCCTACACACCTCCCCATCTGTAACCCCCAACCCACATCCTTACACACCTCCCTGTCTCTCTCAGACCCATCCCCGCATTCCTACACCACTCCATCTCTGTAACCCCCATTTCCCCATCCCTACACACCTCCCAGTCTCTGTAACCCCCAACCCCCATCACTACACACCTCCCCATCTCTGTAACCCCATCCCCCATTCCTACACACCTCCCTGTCCCTGTAACCCCCATCCACATCCGTACACTGCTGCCTGTCTCTGTAACCCCCATCCCTCCATTCCTACACACCTGCCCATCCCTGTAACCCCCATCCCCGATACCTACAGACCTCCCCATCTCTGTAACACCCATCCTCCCATTTCTACACACCTTCCTGCCTCTGTAACCACTATCCCCCCATTCCTACACATCTCCCCATCCCTGTACCGCAATACCCATCCCTACACAGCTCCCTGTCTCAGTAACTCCCATATCCCCATCCCTACACACCTCCCTGTCTCTGTACTCACCATCTCTCCACCCCTACACAGCTCCCCGTCGCTGTAACCTGCATCCATCCATTCCTACACACCTCCCTGTCTCTGTAACCCCCATCCACCCACCCTTACACGACTCCCCGTGTCTGTGACTCCCATCTCCCCATCCCTGTAAGCCCCATCCCCCATTCCTACACACCTACCTATCCCTGTAACCCCCATCTCCCCATCCCTACACACTTCACTGTCTCTGTAAACGCCATCACCCCATCCCTACACACCATCCTGTCTCTGTAACCTCCATCCCTCCATCCCTACAGAGCTCCCCATCTCTTTAACCTCCATCCACCCATTCCGACACACCTCCCTGTTTCTGTAACCCACATCCACCCATCCTTACACACCTCCCCGTCACTGTGACCCCCATCTCCCCATCCCTACACACCTCCCCATCTCTGTAACCCCCATCCCCTATTCCTACACACCTACCTGTCTCTGTAACCCCCATCCCCCCATTCCTACACACCTCCCCGTCCCTGTAACCCCCATACCCTGATTCCTACACACCTCCCCATCTCTGTAACCCCCATTGCCCCATTCCTACACACCTCCCCGTCCCTTTAATCCCCATCCCCACATTCCTACACACCTCCCCGTCTCTGTAACCCCATCCCCCATTCCTACACACCTCCCCGTCTCTGTAACCCCCATCCCCCATTCCTACACACCTCCCGTCTATGTAACCCCCATCCCCCCATCCTACACACCTCCCTGTCACTCTAAGCTCATCCACCCATCGCTAAACACCTACCCGTCTCTGTAACCCCCATCCTCCCATTCCTACACACCTCCCTGTCTCTGTAACCCCCATCCCCCCATTCCTACACATCTCTGTCTCTGTAACTCCCATCCCTCCATTCTTACACACATCCCTGTTTCTGTAACCCCATCCTCCCATTCCAAGACACCTCCCTGTCTCTGTCAGACCCATCCCCGCATTCCTACACCGCTCCATCTCTGTAACCCCCATTTCCCCATCCCTACACACCTCCCAGTCTCTGTAACCCCCAACCCCCATCACTACACACCTCCCCATCTCTGTAACCCCATCCCCCATTCCTACACACCTCCCTGTCCCTGTAACCCCCATCCACATCCGTACACTGCTGCCTGTCTCTGTAACCCCCATCCCTCCATTCCTACACACCTGCCCATCCCTGTAACCCCCATCCCCGATACCTACAGACCTCCCCATCTCTGTAACACCCATCCTCCCATTTCTACACACCTTCCTGCCTCTGTAACCCCCAACCCCTATTCCTACACACCTCCCTGTCTCTGTAACACCCATCCCCATCCCTACACACCTCCCTGTCTCTGTAACCCCCAACCCCTATTCCTACATACCTCCCTGACTCTGTAACACCCATCCCCATCCCTATACACCTCCCTATCTCTGTAACCCCCATCCCCCCATTCCTACACACCTCCCCGTCCCTTTAATCCCCATCCCCCCATTCCTACACACCTCCCCGTCTCTGTAACCCCATCACCCCATCCTACACACCTCCCTGTCACTCTAAGCTCATCCACCCATCGCTAAACACCTACCTGTCTCTGTAACGCCCATCCTCCCATTCCTACACACCTCCCTGTCTCTGTAACCCCCACCCCCCATTCCTACAGACCTCCCTGTCTCTGTAACCCCCATCCCAACATTCCTACACACCTCCGTCTCTGTAACCCCCATCCCCCATTCCTACACACCTCCCTGTCTCTGTAATCCCCATCCCCCCATTCCTACACACCTCCCCGTCCCTGTAACCCCCATACCCCGATTCCTACACACCTCCCCATCTCTGTAACCCCCATTGCCCCATTCCTACACACCTCACCGTCCCTTTAATCCCCATCCCCACATTTCTACACACCTCCCCGTCTCAGTAACCCCATCCCCCATTCCTACACACCTCCCCGTCTCTGTAACCCCCATCCCCCATTCTTACACACCTCCCGTCTCTGTAACCCCCATCCCCCATTCCTACACACCTCCCTGTCACTGTGACCCTCATCCCCCCATTCCTACAGACCTCCCTGTCTCTGTAACCCCCATCCCAACATTCCTACACACCTCCCCATCTCTGTAACCACCATACCCCGATTCCTACACACCTACCTGTCTCTGTAACCCCCATCCCCCATTCCTAAACACCTCCCCATCTTAGTAGCTCCCATCTCCCCATTCCTGCACACCTCCCTGTCTCTGTAATCCCCATCCCCCCATTCCTACACACCTCCCCATCTCTGTAACCACCATCCTCCCATTTCTACACACCTCCCTGTCCCTGTCCACACTGACCCCCTGGATGGAAATAGGGGTCACCGGTACTTTAGCTCTCCTCAGATCTACCACCAGCTCCTTAGTCTTTTTCAAATTAAGCTGCAGCTAATTCTACTCAGACCATGTGACAAAGTTTCCTACCGTAGCCCTGTACTCAACCTCATCCCCCTTGCTGATGCCCCCTACACACCTCCCCATCACTGTAACCCCCATCCCTACACACCTCCCTGTCTCTGTAACACCCATCCCCATCCCTACACACCTCCCTGTCTCTGTAACCCCCATCCCCCATCCCTACACACCTCCCTGTCTCTGTAACCCCCATCCCCCATTCCTACACACCTCCCCGTCTCTGTAACCCCCATCCCCCATTCTTACACACCTCCCGTCTCTGTAACCCCCATCCCCCATTCCTACACACCTCCCTGTCACTCTAAGCTCATCCACCCATCGCTAAACACCTACCCGTCTCTGTAACCCCCATCCTTCCATTCCTACACAGCTCCCTGTCTCTGTAACCCCGACCCCCCCATTCCTACACATCTCCCCATTTCTGTAAACCCCATCCTGACATTCCTGCACACCTCCCTGTCTCTGTAACCCCCATCCCACCATCCCTACACACCTCCCTGTCTCTGTAACCCCCAACCCACATCCTTACACACCTCCCTGTCTCTGTAAACCCCATCCCCCCATTCCTACACATCTCCGTCTCTGTAACTCCCATCCCTCCATTCCTACACACCTCCCTGACTCTGTAACCCCTATCCCCCAATTCCTACACATCTCCCCATCCCTGTACCGCAATACCCATCCCTACACAGCTCCCTGTCTCAGTAACTCCCATATCCCCATCCCTACACACCTCCCTGTCTCTGTACTCACCATCTCTCCATCCCTACACAGCTCCCTGTCTCTGTAACCTCCATCCCTCCATCCCTACACAGCTCCCCATCTCTTTAACCTCCATCCACCCATTCCGACACACCTCCCTGTTTCTGTAAACCCACATCCACCCATCTTTACACACCTCCCCGTCACTGTGACCCCCATCTCCCCATCCCTACACACCTCCCCATCTCTGTAACCCCCATCCCCTATTCCTATACACCTACCTGTCTCTGTAATCCCCATCCCCCCATTCCTACACACCTCCCCGTCTTAGTAACTCCCATCTCCCCATCGGTACACAAGTCCCTGTCTCTGTGACCCCCATCTCCCCATTCCTGCACACCTCCGTGACTCTGTAACCCCCATCCCTCCATCCCTACATAGCTCCCCATCTCTGTAACCTCCATCCACCCATTCCTACACACCTCTCTGTCTCTGTAACCCACATCCACCCATCCTTACACACCACCCCGTCACTGTGAACCCCATCTCACCATCCCTACACACCTCCCCATCTCTGTAACCCCCATCCCCCATTCCTAAACACCTACCTGTCTCTGTAACCCCCATCTCCCCATTCCTACACACCTCCCCATCTCAGTCACCCCATCTCCCCATCCCTACACACCTCCCTGTCTCTGTAACCCCCATACACCCATCCCTACACACCTCCCCATCTTTGTAACTCCCATCTCCCCATCCATACACACCTCTCTGTCTCTGTAACCCCCATCCCCCCATTCCTACACACCTCCCCGTCCCTGTAACCCCCATCCCGCCATTCCTACACACTTCCATGTCTCTGTAACCTCCATCCCCCCATTCCTACACACCTCCATGTCTTAGTAACCGCCAACCCCATCCCTACACACCTCCCTGTCTCAGTAACCCCCATATCCCCATCACTACACACCTCCCTGTCTCTGTAACCCCAATCCTCCCATCCCTACACACATCCCTGTCTCTGTTACCCCTATCCCCCCCATTCCTACACACCGACCTGTCTCAGTAACCCCTATCCCCATCCCTACGCACTTCAGTGTCTCAGTAACCCCCATATCCCCAACCCAACACACCTTCCCGTCCCTGTAACCCCCATCCTCCCATTCCTACACACCTCCCCATCTCAGTCACCCCCATCCCCCCATTACTACACACCTCCCCATCTCAGTCAGCCCCATCTCCTCATCCCTACACACTTCCCTGTCTCTGTAACCTGCATCCACCCATTCCTACACACTTCCCTGTCTCTGTAACCTGCATCCACCCATTCCTACACACCTCGCCATCCCTGAACCCCAATCCCCATCCCTACACACCTCCCTGTCTCAGTAGCTCCCATAACCGCATCCCTACACACCTCCCTGTCTCTGTAACCGCCATCTCCCATCCCCACGCACGTCCCTGTCCCTGTAACCCCTATCTCCCCATCCCTACTCTCCTCCTCTGTAACCCCCATATCCCCATTCCTACAGACCTCTCTGTCTCTGTAACCCCAATCCTCCCATCCCTACACACATCCCTGTCTCTGTAACCCCCATCCCCCATTCCTACACACCTCCCCGTCTCTGTAACCCCCATCCCCCATTCTTACACACCTCCCGTCTCTGTAACCCCCATCCCCCATTCCTACACACCTCCCCGTCCCTGTAACCCCCATCCCCCCATCTTACACACCTCCCTGTCACTCTAAGCTCATCCACCCATCGCTAAACACCTACCCGTCTCTGTAACCCCCATCCTCCCATTCCTACACACCTCCCTGTCTCTGTAACCCCGACCCCCCCATTCCTACACACCTCCCTGTCTCTGTAACACCCATCCCCATCCCTACACACCTCCCTGTCTCTGTAACCCCCATCCCCCATCCCTACACACCTCTCTGTCTCTGTAACCCCTAACCCCTATTCCTACACACCTCCCTGTCTCTGTAACACCCATCCCATCCCTACACACCTCCCTGTCTCTGTAACCCCCAACCCCTATTCCTACATACCTCCCTGACTCTGTAACACCCATCCCCATCCCTATACACCTCCCTATCTCTGTAACCCCCATCCCCCCATTCCTACACACCTCCCCGTCCCTTTAATCCCCATCCCCCCATTCCTACACACCTCCCCGTCTCTGTAACCCCATCCCCCCATCCTACACACCTCCCTGTCACTCTAAGCTCATCCACCCATCGCTAAACACCTACCTGTCTCTGTAACCCCCATCCTCCCATTCCTACACACCTCCCTGTCTCTGTAACCCCCACCCCCCATTCCTACAGACCTCCCTGTCTCTGTAACCCCCATCCCAACATTCCTACACACCTCCGTCTCTGTAACCCCCATCCCCCATTCCTACACACCTCCCTGTCTCTGTAACCCCCAACCCACATCCTTACACACCTCCCTGTCACTGTGACCCTCATCCCCCACTTCCTACAGACCTCCCTGTCTCTGTAACCCCCATCCCAACATTCCTACACACCTCCGTCTCTGTAACCCCCGTCCCCCATTCCTACACACCTCCCCGTCTCTGTAACCCCCAACCCCCATTCCTACACACCTCCCTGTCTCTGTAACCCCCATCCCCCCGTTCCTACACATCTCCCCATCTCTGTAAACCCCATCACCTTATTCCTACACACCTCGCCATCTCTGTAAGCCCCATCCCCTATTCCTACACACCTCCCTGTCTCTGTAACCCCCCTCCCACCATCGCTACACACCTCCCCATCTGTAACCTGCATCTCCCCATCACTACACACCTCCGTCTCTGTAACCTCCATCCCCCCATCCTGACACACAACCCCATCCCTGTAACCCCCATCCCCCCATCCCTACACACCTCCCTGTCTCTGTAACCCCGATCCCACCATCCCTACACACCTCCCTGTCTCTGTAACCCCCAACCCACATACTTACACACCTCCCTGTCTCTGTAACCCCCATCCACCCATTCCTACACACCTCCCGGTCTCAGTAACCCCCATCCACCCATTCCTACACACCTCCCGGTCTCAGTAACTCCCATCCACCTATTCCTACACACCTCCCCGTCTCAGTAACTCCCATTCCCCCATTCCTACACACCTCCCTCTCTGTAACCCCCATCTCCCCATCCCTACACACCTTCCTGTCTCTGTAATCCCCATCCCCCCATTCCTACACACCTCCCCGTCCCTGTAACCCCCATACCCCGATTCCTACACACCTCCCCATCTCTGTAACCCCCATTGCCCCATTCCTACACACCTCCCCGTCCCTTAAATCCCCATCCCCACATTCCTACACACCTCCCCGTCTCTGTAACCCCCATCCCCCATTACTACACACCTCCCGTCTCTGTAACCCCCATCCCCCATTCCTACACACCTCCCTGTCCCTGTAACCCCATCCCCCCATCCTACACACCTCCCTGTCACTCTAAGCTCATCCACCCATCGCTAAACACCTACCCGTCTCTGTAACCCCCATCCTTCCATTCCTACACAGCTCCCTGTCTCTGTAACCCCGACCCCCCCATTCCTACACACCTCCCCATTTCTGTAAACCCCATCCCCACATTCCTGCACACCTCCCTGTCTCTGTAACCCCCATCCCACCATCCCTACACACCTCCCTGTCTCTGTAACCCCCAACCCACATCCTTACACACCTCCCTGTCTCTGTAACCCCCATCCCCCCATTCCTACACATCTCCGTCTCTGTAGCTCCCATCCCTCCATTCCTACACACCTCCCTGACTCTGTAACCCCTATCCCCCCATTCCTACACATCTCCCCATCCCTGTACCGCAATACCCATCCCTACACAGCTCCCTGTCTCAGTAACTCCCATATCCCCATCCCTACACACCTCCCTGTCTCTGTACTCACCCTCTCCATCCCTACACAGCTCCCTGTCTCTGTAAACACCATCACCCCATCCCTACACACCATCCTGTCTCTGTAACCTCCATCCCTCCATCCCTACACAGCTCCCCATCTCTTTAACCTCCATCCACCCATTCCGACACACCTCCCTGTTTCTGTAAACCCACATCCACCCATCTTTACACACCTCCCCGTCACTGTGACCCCCATCTCCCCATCCCTACACACCTCCCCATCTCTGTAACCCCCATCCCCTATTCCTACACACCTACCTGTCTCTGTAATCCCCATCCCCCCATTCCTACACACCTCCCCGTCTTAGTAACTCCCATCTCCCCATCGGTACACAAGTCCCTGTCTCTGTGACCCCCATCTCCCCATTCCTGCACACCTCCGTGACTCTGTAACCCCCATCCCTCCATCCCTACATAGCTCCCCATCTCTGTAACCTCCATCCACCCATTCCTACACACCTCTCTGTCTCTGTAACCCACATCCACCCATCCTTACACACCACCCCGTCACTGTGAACCCCATCTCACCATCCCTACACACCTCCCCATCTCTGTAACCCCCATCCCCATTCCTAAACACCTACCTGTCTCTGTAACCCCCATCTCCCCATTCCTACACACCTCCCCATCTCAGTCACCCCCATCTCCCCATCCCTACACACCTCCCTGTCTCTGTAACCCCCATACACCCATCCCTACACACCTCCCCATCTTTGTAACTCCCATCTCCCCATCCATACACACCTCTCTGTCTCTGTAACCCCCATCCCCCCATTCCTACACACCTCCCCGTCCCTGTAACCCCATCCCACCATTCCTACACACTTCCATGTCTCTGTAACCTCCATCCCCCCATTCCTACACACCTCCATGTCTTAGTAACCGCCAACCCCATCCCTACACACCTCCCTGTCTCAGTAACCCCCATATCCCCATCACTACACACCTCCCTGTCTCTGTTACCCCTATCCCCCCCATTCCTACACACCGACCTGTCTCAGTAACCCCTATCCCCATCCCTACGCACTTCAGTGTCTCAGTAACCCCCATATCCCCAACCCAACACACCTTCCCGTCCCTGTAACCCCCATCCTCCCATTCCTACACACCTCCCCATCTCAGTCACCCCCATCCCCCCATTACTACACACTTCCCCATCTCAGTCAGCCCCATCTCCTCATCCCTACACACTTCCCTGTCTCTGTAACCTGCATCCACCCATTCCTACACACTTCCCTGTCTCTGTAACCTGCATCCACCCATTCCTACACACCTCGCCATCCCTGAACCCCAATCCCCATCCCTACACACCTCCCTGTCTCAGTAGCTCCCATAACCGCATCCCTACACACCTCCCTGTCTCTGTAACCGCCATCTCCCATCCCCACGCACGTCCCTGTCCCTGTAACCCCTATCTCCCCATCCCTACTCTCCTCCTCTGTAACCCCCATATCCCCATTCCTACAGACCTCTCTGTCTCTGTAACCCCAATCCTCCCATCCCTACACACATCCCTGTCTCTGTAACCCCCATCCCCCATTCCTACACACCTCCCCGTCTCTGTAACCCCCATCCCCCATTCTTACACACCTCCCGTCTCTGTAACCCCCATCCCCCATTCCTACACACCTCCCTGTCACTCTAAGCTCATCCACCCATCGCTAAACACCTACCCGTCTCTGTAACCCCCATCCTCCCATTCCTACACACCTCCCTGTCTCTGTAACCCCGACCCCCCCATTCCTACACACCTCCCTGTCTCTGTAACACCCATCCCCCTCCCTACCCACCTCCCTGTCTCTGTAACCCCCATCCCCCATCCCTACACACCTCTCTGTCTCTGTAACCCCTAACCCCTATTCCTACACACCTCCCTGTCTCTGTAACACCCATCCCATCCCTACACACCTCCCTGTCTCTGTAACCCCCAACCCCTATTCCTACATACCTCCCTGACTCTGTAACACCCATCCCCATCCCTATACACCTCCCTATCTCTGTAACCCCCATCCCCCCATTCCTACACACCTCCCCGTCCCTTTAATCCCCATCCCCCCATTCCTACACACCTCCCCGTCTCTGTAACCCCATCCCCCCATCCTACACACCTCCCTGTCACTCTAAGCTCATCCACCCATCGCTAAACACCTACCTGTCTCTGTAACCCCCATCCTCCCATTCCTACACACCTCCCTGTCTCTGTAACCCCCACCCCCCATTCCTACAGACCTCCCTGTCTCTGTAACCCCCATCCCAACATTCCTACACACCTCCGTCTCTGTAACCCCCATCCCCCATTCCTACACACCTCCCTGTCTCTGTAACCCCCAACCCACATCCTTACACACCTCCCTGTCACTGTGACCCTCATCCCCCACTTCCTACAGACCTCCCTGTCTCTGTAACCCCCATCCCAACATTCCTACACACCTCCGTCTCTGTAACCCCCGTCCCCCATTCCTACACACCTCCCCGTCTCTGTAACCCCCAACCCCCATTCCTACACACCTCCCTGTCTCTGTAACCCCCATCCCCCCGTTCCTACACATCTCCCCATCTCTATAAACCCCATCACCTTATTCCTACACACCTCCCCATCTCTGTAACCACCATCCTCCCATTTCTACACACCTCCCTGTCCCTGTCCACACTGACCCCCTGGATGGAAATAGGGGTCACCGGTACCTTAGCTCTCCTCAGATCTACCACCAGCTCCTTAGTCTTTTTCAAATTAAGCTGCAGCTAATTCTACTCAGACCATGTGAAAAAGTTTCCTACCGTAGCCCTGTACTCAACCTCATCCCCCTTGCTGATGCCTCCTACACACCTCCCCATCACTGTAACCCCCATCCCTACACACCTCCCTGTCTCTGTAACACCCATCCCCATCCCTACACACCTCCCTGTCTCTGTAACACCCATCCCCATCCCTACACACCTCCCTGTCTCTGTAACCCCCACCCCCCATCCCTACACACCTCCCTGTCTCTGTAACACCCATCCCCATCCCTACACACCTCCCTGTCTCTGTAACCCCCACCCCCCATTCCTACACACCTCCCTGTCTCTGTAACACCCATCCCCATCCCTACACACCTCCCTGTCTCTGTAACCCCCATCCCCCATCCCTACACACCTCCCTGTCTCTGTAACACCCATCCCCATCCCTACACACCTCCCTGTCTCTGTAACACCCATCCCCATCCCTACACACCTCCCTGTCTCTGTAACACCCATCCCCATCCCTACACACCTCCCTGTCTCTGTAACACCCATCCCCATCCCTACACACCTCCCTGTCTCTGTAACCCCCATCCCCCATCCCTACACACCTCCCTATCTCTGTAACCCCCATCCCCCCATTCCTACACACCTCCCCGTCCCTTTAATCCCCATCCCCCCATTCCTACACACCTCCCCGTCTCTGTAACCCCATCCCCCCATCCTACACACCTCCCTGTCACTCTAAGCTCATCCACCCATCGCTAAACACCTACCTGTCTCTGTAACCCCCATCCTCCCATTCCTACACACCTCCCTGTCTCTGTAACCCCCACCCCCCATTCCTACACACCTCCCTGTCTCTGTAAACCCACACCCCATTCCTACAGACCTCCCTGTCTCTGTAACCCCCATCCCAACATTCCTACACACCTCCGTCTCTGTAACCCCCGTCCCCCATTCCTACACACCTCCCCGTCTCTGTAACCCCCAACCCCCATTCCTACACACCTCCCTGTCTCTGTAACCCCCATCCCCCCGTTCCTACACATCTCCCCATCTCTGTAAACCCCATCACCTTATTCCTACACACCTCGCCATCTCTGTAAGCCCCATCCCCTATTCCTACACACCTCCCTGTCTCTGTAACCCCCCTCCCACCATCGCTACACACCTCCCCATCTGTAACCTGCATCTCCCCATCACTACACACCTCCGTCTCTGTAACCTCCATCCCCCCATCCTGACACACAACCCCATCCCTGTAACCCCCATCCCCCCATCCCTACACACCTCCCTGTCTCTGTAACCCCGATCCCACCATCCCTACACACCTCCCTGTCTCTGTAACCCCCAACCCACATACTTACACACCTCCCTGTCTCTGTAACCCCCATCCACCCATTCCTACACACCTCCCGGTCTCAGTAACCCCCATCCACCCATTCCTACACACCTCCCGGTCTCAGTAACTCCCATCCACCTATTCCTACACACCTCCCCGTCTCAGTAACTCCCATTCCCCCATTCCTACACACCTCCCTCTCTGTAACCCCCATCTCCCCATCCCTACACACCTTCCTGTCTCTGTAATCCCCATCCCCCCATTCCTACACACCTCCCCGTCCCTGTAACCCCCATACCCCGATTCCTACACACCTCCCCATCTCTGTAACCCCCATTGCCCCATTCCTACACACCTCCCCGTCCCTTAAATCCCCATCCCCACATTCCTACACACCTCCCCGTCTCTGTAACCCCCATCCCCCATTACTACACACCTCCCGTCTCTGTAACCCCCATCCCCCATTCCTACACACCTCCCTGTCCCTGTAACCCCATCCCCCCATCCTACACACCTCCCTGTCACTCTAAGCTCATCCACCCATCGCTAAACACCTACCCGTCTCTGTAACCCCCATCCTTCCATTCCTACACAGCTCCCTGTCTCTGTAACCCCGACCCCCCCATTCCTACACATCTCCCCATTTCTGTAAACCCCATCCCCACATTCCTGCACACCTCCCTGTCTCTGTAACCCCCATCCCACCATCCCTACACACCTCCCTGTCTCTGTAACCCCCAACCCACATCCTTACACACCTCCCTGTCTCTGTAACCCCCATCCCCCCATTCCTACACATCTCCGTCTCTGTAGCTCCCATCCCTCCATTCCTACACACCTCCCTGACTCTGTAACCCCTATCCCCCCATTCCTACACATCTCCCCATCCCTGTACCGCAATACCCATCCCTACACAGCTCCCTGTCTCAGTAACTCCCATATCCCCATCCCTACACACCTCCCTGTCTCTGTACTCACCATCTCTCCATCCCTACACAGCTCCCTGTCTCTGTAAACACCATCACCCCATCCCTACACACCATCCTGTCTCTGTAACCTCCATCCCTCCATCCCTACACAGCTCCCCATCTCTTTAACCTCCATCCACCCATTCCGACACACCTCCCTGTTTCTGTAAACCCACATCCACCCATCTTTACACACCTCCCCGTCACTGTGACCCCCATCTCCCCATCCCTACACACCTCCCCATCTCTGTAACCCCCATCCCCTATTCCTACACACCTACCTGTCTCTGTAATCCCCATCGCCCCATTCCTACACACCTCCCCGTCTTAGTAACTCCCATCTCCCCATCGGTACACAAGTCCCTGTCTCTGTGACCCCCATCTCCCCATTCCTGCACACCTCCGTGACTCTATAACCCCCATCCCTCCATCCCTACATAGCTCCCCATCTCTGTAACCTCCATCCACCCATTCCTACACACCTCTCTGTCTCTGTAACCCCCATCCCCCCATTCCTACACACCACCCCGTCACTGTGAACCCCATCTCACCATCCCTACACACCTCCCCATCTCTGTAACCCCCATCCCGCATTCCTAAACACCTACCTGTCTCTGTAACCCCCATCTCCCCATTCCTACACACCTCCCCATCTCAGTCACCCCCATCTCCCCATCCCTACACACCTCCCTGTCTCTGTAACCCCCATACACCCATCCCTACACACCTCCCCATCTTTGTAACTCCCATCTCCCCATCCATACACACCTCTCTGTCTCTGTAACCCCCATCCCCCCATTCCTACACACCTCCCCGTCCCTGTAACCCCCATCCCGCCATTCCTACACACTTCCATGTCTCTGTAACCTCCATCCCCCCATTCCTACACACCTCCATGTCTTAGTAACCGCCAACCCCATCCCTACACACCTCCCTGTCTCAGTAACCCCCATATCCCCAACCCAACACACCTTCCCGTCCCTGTAACCCCCATCCTCCCATTCCTACACACCTCCCCATCTCAGTCACCCCCATCCCCCCATTACTACACTCCTCCCCATCTCAGTCAGCCCCATCTCCCCATCCCTACACACTTCCCTGTCTCTGTAACCTGCATCCACCCATTCCTACACACCTCGCTGTCTCTGTAACCCCCATACACCCATCCCTACACACCTCCCCGTCTTAGTAACTCCCATCTCCCCATCCCTACAAACCTACCTGTCTCTGTAACCCCCATCCCCCCATTACTACACACCTTCCCGTCCCTGTAACACCCACCCCCCCATTCCTACACACCTCCTTGTCTCAGTAACCCCCATCCCCATCCCTACACACTTCCCTGTCTCAGTAACCCCCATATCCCCAACCCTACACACCTTCCCGTCCCTGTAACCCCCATCCACCCATTCCTACACACCTCCCCATCTCTGTAACCCCCATCCACCCATACCTACACACCTCCCTGTCTCTGTAACACCGATACTCCCATTTTTACAGACCTCCCTGCCTCTGTAACCCCTATCCCCCCATTCCTACACACCTCACCATCCCTGAACCCCAATCCCCATCCCTACACACCTCCCTGTCTCAGTAACCCCCATATCCCCAACCCAACACACCTTCCCGTCCCTGTAACCCCCATCCACCCATTCCTACACACCTCCCCATCTCAGTCACCCCCATCCCCCCATTACTACACACCTCCCCATCTCAGTCAGCCCCATCTCCCCATCCCTACACACTTCCCTGTCTCTGTAACCTGCATCCACCCATTCCTACACACCTCGCTGTCTCTGTAACCCCCATACACCCATCCCTACACACCTCCCCGTCTTAGTAACTCCCATCTCCCCATCCCTACAAACCTACCTGTCTCTGTAACCCCCATCCCCCCATTACTACACACCTTCCCGTCCCTGTAACACCCATCCCCCCATTCCTACACACCTCCTTGTCTCAGTAACCCCCATCCCCATCCCTACACACTTCCCTGTCTCAGTAACCCCCATATCCCCAACCCTACACACCTTCCCGTCCCTGTAACCCCCATCCACCCATTCCTACACACCTCCCCATCTCTGTAACCCCCATCCACCCATACCTACACACCTCCCTGTCTCTGTAACACCGATACTCCCATTTTTACAGACCTCCCTGCCTCTGTAACCCCTATCCCCCCATTCCTACACACCTCGCCATCCCTGAACCCCAATCCCCATCCCTACACACCTCCCTGTCTCAGTAGCTCCCATAACCGCATCCCTACACACCTCCCTGTCTCTGTAACCGCCATCTCCCATCCCCACGCACGTCCCTGTCCCTGTAACCCCTATCTCCCCATCCCTACTCTCCTCCTCTGTAACCCCCATATCCCCATTCCTACAGACCTCTCTGTCTCTGTAACCCCAATCCTCCCATCTCTACACACATCCCTGTCTCTGTAACCCCTATCCCCCCATCCCTACACACTTCCCTGTCTCAGTAACCCCCATCCCCCCATACCTACACACCTCCCCATCTCTGTAACACCTATCCTCCCATTTTTACAGACCACCCTGTCTCTGTAACCCCCATCTCCCCATCCCTACACACCACCCTGTCTCTGTAACCCCAATCCCTCCATCCCTACATAGCTCCCCATCTCTGTAACCTCCATCCACCCATTCCTACACACCTCTCTGTCTCTGTAACCCACATCCACCCATCCTTATGCACCTCCCCGTCACTGTGAACCCCATCTCACCATCCCTACACACCTCCACATCTCTGTAACCCCCATCCCCATTCCTAAACACCTACCTGTCTCTGTAACCCCCATCTCCCCATTCCTACACACCTCCCCATCTCAGTCACCCCATCTCCCCATCCCTACACATCTCCCTGTCTCTGTAACCCCCATACACCCATCCCTACACACCTCCCCATCTTAGTAACTCCCATCTCCCCATCCATACACACCTCTCTGTCTCTGTAACCCCCATCACCCCATTCCTACACACCTCCCCGTCCCTGTAACCCCCATCCCGCCATTCCTACACACTTCCATGTCTCTGTAACCTCCATCCCCCCATTCCTACACACCTCCATGTCTTAGTAACCGCCAACCCCATTCCTACACACCTCCCTGTCTCAGTAACCCCCATATCCCCATCACTACACACCTCCCTGTCTCTGTAACCCCAATCCTCCCATCCCTACACACATCCCTGTCTCTGTTACCCCTATCCTCCCATCCCTACACACATCTCTGTCTCTGTAACCCCTATCCCCCCATTCCTACACACCTACCTGTCTCAGTAACCCCTATCCCCATCCCTACGCACTTCAGTGTCTCAGTAACCCCCATATCCCCAACCCAACACACCTTCCCGTCCCTGTAACCCCCATCCTCCCATTCCTACACACCTCCCCATCTCAGTCACCCCCATCCCCCCATTACTACACACCTCCCCATCTCAGTCAGCCCCATCTCCCCATCCCTACACACTTCCCTGTCTCTGCAACCTGCATCCACCCATTCCTACACACCTCGCTGTCTCTGTAACCCCCATACACCCATCCCTACACACCTCCCCGTCTTAGTAACTCCCATCTCCCCATCCCTACAAACCTACCTGTCTCTGTAACCCCCATCCCCCCATTACTACACACTTCCCCGTCCCTGTAACACCCACCCCCCCATTCCTACACACCTCCTTGTCTCAGTAACCCCCATCCCCATCCCTACACACTTCCCTGTCTCAGTAACCCCCATATCCCCAACCCTACACACCTTCCCGTCCCTGTAACCCCCATCCCCCCATTCCTACACACCTCCCCATCTCTGTAACCGCATCCCCCCATTACTACACACCTCCCCATCTCTGTAACCGCATCCCCCCATTACTACACACCTCCCCATCTCTGTAACACCTATCCTCCCATTTTTACAGACCACCCTGTCTCTGTAACCCCCATCTCCCCATCCCTACACACCACCCTGTCTCTGTAACCCCCATCCCTCCATCCCTACATAGCTCCCCATCTCTGTAACCTCCATCCACCCATTCCTACACACCTCTCTGTCTCTGTAACCCACATCCACCCATCCTTACACACCTCCCCGTCACTGTGAACCCCATCTCACCATCCCTACACACCTCCCCATCTCTGTAACCCCCATCCCCCATTCCTAAACACCTACCCGTCTCTGTAACCCCCATCTCCCCATTCCTACACACCTCCCCATCTCAGTCACCCCCATCTCCCCATCCCTACACACCTCCCTGTCTCTGTAACCCCCAATACACCAATCCCTACACACCTCCCCATCTTAGTAACTCCCATCTCCCCATCCATACACACCTCTCTGTCTCTGTAACCCCCATCCCCCCATTCCTACACACCTCTCTGTCTCTGTAACCCCCATCCCCCCATTACTACACACCTCCCCATCTCTGTAACCCCCATCCCCCCATACCTACACACCTCCCCATCTCTGTAACACCTATCCTCCCATTTTTACAGACCACCCTGTCTCTGTAACCCCCATCTCCCCATCCCTACACACCACCCTGTCTCTGTAACCCCCATCCCTCCATCCCTACACAGCTCCCCGTCTCTGTAACCTCCATCCACCCATTCCTACACACCTCCCTGTCTCTGTAACCCCCATACACCCATCCCTACACACCTCCCCGTCTTAGTAACTCCCATCTCGCCATCCCCACACACCTCCCTGTCTCTGTAACCCCCATCCCATCCCTACACACTTCCCCTTCTTAGTAACCCCCATATCCCCAACCCTACACACCTTCCCGTCCCTGTAACCCGCATCCCCCCATTCCTACAAACCTCCCCATCTCTGTAACCCCCATCCACCCATACCTACACACCTCCCCATCCCTGTATCCCAATCCCCATCCCTACACACCTCCCTGTCTCAGTAACTCCCATATTCCCATCCCTAGAAACCTCCCTGTCTCTGTAACCGCCATCTCCCATCCCAAGGCACGTCCATGTCCCTGTAACTCCCATCTCCCCATTCCTACACACCTCCTCTGCAACCCCTCTTCCTCCATCCCGACACAGCTGCCCGTCTCTGTAACCTCCATCCACCCATCCCTACACAGCTCCCCGTCTCTGTAACCTCCACCCACCCATCCCTACACACCTCCCTGTTTCTGTAACCCCCATCCACCCATCCTTACACACCTCCCCGTCTCTGTGACCACCATATCCCCATCCCTTCACACATTTCCATCTCTGTAACCCACATCCCCCCATTCCTACACACCTCACTGTTTCTGTAACCCCCATCCACCCATCCTTATTGACCTCCCCGTTTCTTTGACCCCCATCTCCCCATCCCTACACACCTCCCTGTCTCTGTAACCTCCATCCACCCATTCCTACACACCTCCCTGTCTCTGTAACCACCATCCCTCCATCCCTACACAGCTCCCCGTCTCTGTAACCTCCATCCACCCATTCCTACACACCTCCATGTCTTAGTAACCGCCAACCCCATCCCTACACACCTCCCTGTCTCAGTAACCCCCATATCCCCATCCCTACACACCTCCCTGTCTCTGTAACCCCAATCCTCCCATCCCTACACACATCTCTGTCTCTGTAACCCCTATCCCCCCATTCCTACACACCTACCTGTCTCAGTAACCCCTATCCCCATCCCTACACACTTCAGTGTCTCAGTAACCCCCATATCCCCAACCCAACACACCTTCCCGTACCTGTAACCCCCATCCACCCATTCCTACACACCTCCCCATCTCAGTCACCCCCATCTCCCCATTACTACACACCTCCCCATCTCAGTCAGCCCCATCTCCCCATCCCTACACACTTCCCTGTCTCTGTAACCTGCATCCACCCATTCCTACACACCTCGCTGTCTCTGTAACCCCTATACACCCATCCCTACACACATCCCCGTCTTAGTAACTCCCATCTCCCCATCCCTACAAACCTACCTGTCTCTGTAACCCCATCCCCCCATTACTACACACCTCCCCGTCCCTGTAACACCCATCCCCCATTCCTACACACCTCCCTGTCTCAGTAACCCCCATCCCCATCCCTACACACTTCCCTGTCTCAGTAATCCTCATATCCCCAACCCTACACACCTTCCCGTCCCTGTAACCCCCATCCACCCATTCCTACACACCTCCCCATCTCTGTAACACCAATACTCCCATTTTTACAGACCTCCCTGCCTCTGTAACCCCTATCCCCCCATTCCTACACACCTCGCCATCCCTGAACCCCAATCCCCATCCCTACATACCTCCCTGTCTCAGTAGCTCCCATATCCCCATCCCTGCACACCTCCCTGTCTGTGTAACCGCCATCTCCCATCCCCAGGCACGTCCCTGTCCCTGTAACCCCCATCTCCACATCCCTACTCTCCTCCTCTGTAACCCCCATATCCCCATTCCTACAGACCTCTCTGTCTCTGTAACCCCTATCCCCCCATCCCTACACACTTCCCTGTCTCAGTAACCCTCATATCCCCAACCCTACACACCTTCCCGTCCCTGTAACCCCCATCCCCCCATTCCTACACACCTCCCCATCTCTGTAACCCCCATCCCCCCATACCTACACACCTCCCCATCTCTGTAACACCTATCCTCCCATTTTTACAGACCTCCCTGTCTCTGTAACCCCATCTCCCCATTCATACACACCTCCCTGTCTCTGTAACCCCCATCTGTCCATCCCTACACAGCTCCCCGTCTCTGTAACCTCCATCCACCCATTCCTACACACCTCCCTGTCTCTGTAACCCCCATACACCCATCCCTACACACCTCCCCGTCTTAGTAACTCCCATCTCGCCATCCCTACACAGCTCCCCGTCTCTGTAGCCTCCATCCACCCATTCCTACACACCTCCCTGTCTCTGTAACCCCCATACACCCATCGCTACACACCTCCCCGTCTTAGTAACTCCCATCAAGCCATCCCCACACACCTCCCTGTCTCTGTAAGCCCCATCCCCCGATTCCTACACACCTCCCCGTCCCTGTCTCCCAATCCCCATCCCTACACACCTCCCTGTCTCAGTAACTCCCATATTCCCATCCCTAGAAATCTCCCTGTCTCTGTAACTCCCATCTCCCCATTCCTACACACCTCCTCTGCAACCCCTCTTCCTCCATCCCTACACAGCTCCCCGTCTCTGTAACCTCCATCCACCCATCCCTACACAGCTCTCCGTCTCTGTAACCTCCATCCACCCATCCCTACACACCTCCCTGTTTCTGTAACCCCCATCCACCCATCCTTACACACCTCCCCGTCTCTGTGACCACCATCCCCCTTCCCTACACACCACCTTGTCTCTGTAACCCCCATCCCTCCATCCCTAAACAGCTCGCCGTCTCTAAAACCTCCATCCAACCATTCCTACACACCTCCCCGTCTCTGTAACCCCCATCCCCCTTCCCTACACACCTCCCTGTCTCTGTAACCCCCATCCCCCCATTCCTACAAACCTCCCTGTCTCTGTAACCGCCATCTACCATTCCCAGGCACGTCCCTGTCCCTGTAACCCCCATCTCTCCATCCGTACACACCTCCCTGTCTCTGTAATCACCATCTCTCTATCCCTACACAGCTCCCCGTCTCTGTGACCTCCATCCACCCATCCCTACACAGCTCCCCGTCTCTGTAACCTCCATCCACCCATCCCTACACACCTCTCTGTTTCTGTAACCCCCATCCACCCATCCTTACACACCTCCCCGTCTCTGTGACCACCATCTCCCCATCCCTACACACATCTCCATCTCTGTAACCCACATCCCCCCATTCCTACACACCTCACTGTTTCTGTAACCCCCATCCACCCATCCTTATTGACCTCTCCGTTTCTGTGACCCCCATCTCCCCATCCCTACATACCTCCCTGTCTCTGTAACCTCCATCCACCCATTCCTACACACCTCCCTGTCTCTGTAACCCCCATCCACCCATCCTGACACACCTCCCCATCACTGTAACCCCCATCCCCCATTCCTACACACCTACCTGTTTCTGTAACCCTCATCTCCCCATTCCTACACACCTCCATATCCCAGTCACCCCCATCTCCCCATCCCTGCACACTTCCCTGTCTCGGAAACCCCCATCTCCCCATCCCTACACACCACCTTGTCTCTGTAACCCCCATCCCTCCATCCCTAAACAGCTCGCCGTCTCTGTAACCTCCATCCAACCATTCCTACACACCTCCCCATTTCTGTAACCCCCATCCAGCCATTCCTACACACCTCCCTGTCTCTGTAACCCCCATCCCCCATTCCTACACACCAACCTGTCTCTGTAACCCCCATTTCCCCATTCCTACACACCTCCCCATCTCAGTACCCCCATCTCCCCATCCCTACACACTTACCTTCCTCTGTAAACGCCATCTCCCCATCCCTACACACCACCCTGTTTCTGTAACCCCCATCCACCCATCCTTATTGACCTCTCCGTTTCTGTGACCCCCATTTCCCCATTCCTACACACCTCCCCATCTCTGTAACTCCCATTCCCCATTCCGACACACCTACCTGTCTCTGTCACCCCGATACCCCCATTCCTACACACCTCCCCGTCTTAGTAACTCCCATCTCCACATCCCTACACAACTCCCTGTCTCTGTGACCCCTATCTCCCCATTCCTACATATCTCTCGGTCTCTGTAACCCACATCTCACCATTCCTACACACCTCCCTGTCTCTGTAACCCACATCCACCCATCCCTACACATCTCTGTGACACCCATCCCCCATTCCTAGACACCTACCTGTCTCTGTAACCTCCATCCACCCATTCCTACACACCTCCCTGTCTCTGTAACCACCATCACTCCATCCCTACACAGCTCCCTGTCTCTGTAACCTCCATCCACCCATTCCTACACACCTCCCTGTCTCTGTAACGCCCACCCACCCATCCTGACACACCTCTCCGTCTCTGTGACACCGATCTCCCCATCCCTACACACCTCCCCATCACTGTAACACCCATCCCCCATTCCTACACACCTACCTGTCTCTGTAACCCTCATCTCCCCATTCCTACACACCTCCATATCCCAGTCACCCCCATCTCCCCATCCCTGCACACTTCCCTGTCTCGGAAACTCCCATCTCCCCATCCCTACACACCACCTTGTCTCTGTAAACCCCATCCCTCCATCCCTAAACAGTTCGCCGTCTCTGTAACCTCCATCCAACCATTCCTACACACCTCCCCGTCTCTGTAACCCCCATCCCCCATCCCTACACACCTCCCTGTCTCTGTGACCCCCATCTCCCCATTCCTACACACCTCCCTGTCTCTGTAACCCCCAACCCCCATTCCTACAAACCTCCCTGTCTCTGCAACCGCCATTTCCCATTCCCAGGCACGTCCCTGTCCCTGTAACCCCCATCTCTCCATCCGTACACACCTCCCTGTCTCTGTAATCACCATCCTCCATCCCTACAGAGCTCCCCGTCTCTGTAACCTCCATCCCCCCATTCTTACACACTTCCCTGTCTCAGTAACCCCCATATCCCCAACCCCACACACCTTCCCGTCCCTGTAACCCGCATCCCCCCATTCCTACACACCTCCCCATCTCTGTAACCCCATCCCCCCATACCTACACACCTCTCCATCCCTGTATCCCAATCCCCATCCCTACATACCTTCCTGTCTCAGTAACTCCCATATTCCCATCCCTAGAAACCTCGCTGTCTCTGTAAGCTCCATCTCCCATCCCCAGGCACGTCCCTGTCCCTGTAACTCCCATCTCTCCATCCCTACACACCTCCTCTGCAACCCCCCTTCCTCCATCCCTATACAGCTCCCCGTCTCTGTAACCTCCATCCACCCATTCCTACACACCTCCCTGTTTCTGTAACCCCCATCCACCCATCCTTACACACCTCCCCGTCTCTGTGACCACCATCTCCCCATCCCTACAAACATCTCCATCTCTGTAACCCCCATCCCCCATTCCTAAACACCTACCTGTCTCTGTAACCCCCATCTCCCCATTCCTACACACCTCCCCATCTCAGTCACCCCCATCTCCCCATCTCTCCACACTTGACTGTCTCTGTAACCCCCATCCACCCATCCTTATTGACCTCCCTGTTTCTGTGACCCCCATCTCCCCATCCCTACACACCTCCCTGTCTCTGTAACCTCCATCCACCCATTCCTACACACCTGTCTGTCTCTGTAACCACCATCCCCCCATTCCTACACACCTCCCCATCTCTGTAACCCCATCCCCCCATACCTACACACCTCCCCATCCCTGTATCCCAATCCCCATCCCTACACACCTCCCTGTCTCAGTAACTCCCATATTCCCATCCCTAGAAACCTCGCTGTCTCTGTAAGCTCCATCTCCCATCCCCAGGCACGTCCCTGTCCCTGTAACTCCCATCTCCCCATCCCTACACAGCTCCTCTGCAACCCCCCTTCCTCCATCCCTACACAGCTCCCCGTCTCTGTAACCTCCATCCACCCATTCCTACACACCTCCCTGTCTCTGTAACCCCCATCCACTCATCCTGACACACCTACCTGTCTCTGTGACCCCCATCTCCCCATTCCTACACACCTCCCCATCTCAGTCACCCCCATCTCCCCATCCCTACGCACTTCCCTGTCTTTGTAACCCCATCTCCCCATCCCTACACACCACCCTGTCTCTGTAACCCCCATCCCTCATTCCTACGCACCACCCTGTCTCTGTAACCCCCATCCCTCCTTCCCTACACTGCTACCCGTCTCTGTAACCTCCATCCACCCATTCCTACAAACCTCCCTGTCTCTGCAACCCCCATCCACCCATCCCTACACACCTTCCCGTCTCTGTGACCCCCATCTCCCCATCCCTACACTCCTCCCCGTCTCAGTAATTCCCATCTCCCCATTCCTACACACCTCCCTGTCTCTGTAACCCCAATCCTCCCATCCCTACACACTTCCCTCTCTCGGTAACCCCCATACCACAACCCTACACACCTTCCCGTCCCTGTAAACCCCATCCCCCCATTCCTACACACCTCCCCATCTCTGTAAACCCCATCCCCCCATACCTACACACCTCCCCATCTCTGTAACACCCATACTTCCATTTTTACACACCTCCCTGCCTCTGTAACCGCTATCCCCCCATTCCTACACACTTCCCCAACCCTGTACAACAATCCCTATCCCTACATACCTTCCTGTCTCAGTAACTCCCATATTCCCATCCCAAAACACGTCCCTGTCCCTGTAACCTCCATCTACCCATTCCTACACACCTCCCTGTTTCTGTAACCCCCATCCACCCATCCTTACACACCTCCCCGTCTCTGTGACCACCATCTCCCCATCCCTACAAACATCTCCATCTCTGTAACCCCCATCCCCCATTCCTAAACACCTACCTGTCTCTGTAACCCCCATCTCCCCATTCCTACGCACCTCCCCATCTCAGTCACCCCCATCTCCCCATCTCTCCACACTTGACTGTCTCTGTAACCCCCATCCACCCATCCTTATTGACCTCCCCGTTTCTGTGACCCCCATCTCCCCATCCCTACACACCTCCCTGTCTCTGTAACCTCCATCCACCCATTCCTACACACCTCCCTGTCTCTGTAACCCCCATCCACCCATCCTGACACACCTCCCCGTCTCTGTGACCCCGATCTCCCCATCCCAACACACCTCCCCATCACTGTAACCCCCATCCCCCATTCCTACACACCTACCTGTCTCCGTAACCCTCATCTCCCCATTCCTACACACCTCCATATCCCAGTCACCCCCATCTCCCCATCCCTGCACACTTCCCTGTATCGGAATCCCCCAACTCCCCATCCCTACACACCTCCCTGTCTCTGTGACCCCCATCTCCCCATCTCAGTCACCCCCATCTCCCCATCCCTACGCACTTTCCTGTCTTTGTAACCCCATCTCCCCATCCCTACACACCACCCTGTCTCTGTAACCCCCATCCCTCATTCCTACGCACCACCCTGTCTCTGTAACCCCCATCCCTCCTTCCCTACACTGCTACCCGTCTCTGTAACCTCCATCCACCCATTCCTACAAACCTCCCTGTCTCTGCAACCCCCATCCACCTTTCCCTACACACCTCCCCGTCTCTGTGACCCCCATCTCCCCATCCCTACACACCTACCCGTCTTAGTAACTCGCATCTCCCCATTCCTACACACCTCCCTGTCTCTGTAACCCCAATCCTCCCATCCCTACACACCTCCCCATCTCTGTAAACCCCATCCCCCCATACCTACACACCTCCCCATCTCTGTAACACCCATCCTTCCATTTTTAAGCACCTCCCTGCCTCTGTAACCGCTATCCCCCCATTCCTACACACTTCCCCAACCCTGTACAACAATCCCTATCCCTACATACCTTCCTGTCTCAGTAACTCCCATATTCCCATCCCAAAACACGTCCCTGTCCCTGTAACCCCTATTCCCCCATTCCTACAAACCTCCCTGTCTCAGTAACTGCCATCTCCCCATCCCTAAATACCTCCCTGTCTCTGTAATCGCCATCTCCCATCGCCAGGCATGTCCCAGTCCCTGTAACCCCCATCTCCCCATCCCTACACACCTCCCTGTCTCTGTAACCCCCATCCCTCCATCCCTACACAGCTCCCCGTCTCTATAACTCCATCCACCCATTCCTACACACCTCCCTGTTTCTTTAACCCCCATCCACCCATCCTTATTGACCTCCCCGTCTCTGTGACCCCCCTCTTCCCATCCCTACACCCCTCCCCCTCTCTATAACCCCCATCCCCCATTCCTACACACCTACCTGTCTCTGTAACCCCCATCTCCCCATTCCTACACACCTCCCCATCTCAGTCACCCCCATCTTCCCATCCCGACACAGCTCCCAGTCTCTGTAACCCCCATCTCCCTATTCCTACACACCTCCCCGTCTCTGTAACCCCCATTCCCCATCCCTACACACCCCCCTGTCTCTGTGACCTCAATCTCCCCATTCCTACACATCTCCCCGTCTCTGTAACCCCCATCCTACCATTCCTACAAACCTCCCTGTCTCTGTAACCGCCATCTCCCAGCCCCAGGCACGTCCCTGTCCCTGTAGCCCCCATCTCCCCATCAGTACACAACTCCCTGTCTCTGTAACCACCATCCCTCCATCCCTACACAGCTCCCTGTCTCTGTAACCTCCATCCACCCATTCCTACACACCTCTCTGTCTCTGTAACCCCCATCCACCCATCCTTACACACATCCCCGTCTCTGTGACACCCATCTCCTCATCCCTACACACCTCCCCATCTCTGTAACCTCCATCCCCCATTCCTACACATCTCCGCCTCTGTAACTCCCATCCCTCCATTCCTACACACCTCCCTGTCTCTGTAACCCCCAATCCCCATTCCTACACACCTACCTGTCTCTGTCACCCCAATACCCCCATTCCTACACACCTCCCCGTCTTAGTAACTCCCATCTCCACATCCCTACACAACTCCCTGTCTCTGTGACCCCTATCTCCCCATTCCTACATATCTCTCGGTCTCTGTAACCCACATCTCACCATTCCTACACACCTCCCTGTCTCTGTAACCCACATCCACCCATCCCTACACACCTCCCCATCTCTGTGACACCCATCCCCCATTCCTAGACACCTACCTGTCTCTGTAACCTCCATCCACCCATTCCTACACACCTCCCTGTCTCTGTAACCACCATCCCTCCATCCCTACACAGCTCCCTGTCTCTGTAACCTCCATCCACCCATTCCTACACACCTCTCTGTCTCTGTAACCCCCATCCACCCATCCTTACACACATCCCCGTCTCTGTGACACCCATCTCCCCATCCCTACACACCTCCCCATCTCTGTAACCTCCATCCCCCATTCCTACACATCTCCGCCTCTGTAACTCCCATCCCTCCATTCCTACACACCTCCCTGTCTCTGTAAACCCCAATCCCCATTCCTACACACCTACCTGTCTCTGTCACCCCAATACCCCCATTCCTACACACCTCCCCGTCTTAGTAACTCCCATCTCCACATCCCTACACAACACCCTGTCTCTGTGACCCCTATCTCCCCATCCCTACACACCTCCCCATCTCTGTGACACCCATCCCCGATTCCTACACACCTCCGTCTCTGTAACCCACATCCACCCATCCCTACACACCTCCACATCTCTGTGACACCCATCCCCCATTCCTAGACACCTACCTGTCTCTGTAACCTCCATCCACCCATTCCTACACACCTCCCTGTCTCTGTAACCACCATCCCTCCATCCCTACACAGCTCCCCGTCTCTCTAACCCCCATCCACCCATCCTTACACACATCCCCGTCTCTGTGACATCCATCTCCCCATCCGTACACACCTCCCCATCTCTGTAACCTCCATCCCCCATTCCTACACATCTCCGCCTCTGTAACTCCCATCCCTCCATTCCTACACACCTCCCTGTCTCTGTAACCCCATCTCCCCATCCCTACATACCTCCCCATCTCGGTATCCCCATCACCCCATTCCTACACACCTCCCCGTCCCTGTAACCCCCATCCCCCTCCCTACACACCTCGCAGTCTCTGTAACCCCCATTGCCCCATTCCTAAACACCTCCAGTTTCTGTAACCCCCACCCCTCCATTCCTACACACCTCCGTGTCTCTGTAACCCCTTTCCCCATCCCTACAAACCTTCCTGTCTCCGTAACTGCCATCTCCCCATTTCTACATACCTCCCCATTGATGTGAACTACATTACCCCATTCCTACACACATCCCCATCTCTGTAACCCCCATCCCCCCATTCCTACACACCTCCCCGTCCCTGTAACCCCCATTCCCATCCCTATACTCCTCCCTGTCTCTGTAACCCCCATCCACCCATTCCACCACAACACCCTGTCTCTGTAACCCCCAACCCCCATTTCTACACACATCGCCATCTCTGTAACCCCTATCCTCCCATTCCTACACCCCTCCCCATCCCTGTAACCCCCATCCCCCAATTCCTACACACATCCCTGTCTCTGTAACCCCCATCCCCCATTCCTACACACTTCCCTGTCTCTGTGACCCCCATCTCTCCATTCTTACACACATCCGCATCGATGTAACCCCCATCTCCCCATCCTGACATACCTTCCTGTCTCTCTAACTCCTATCACCCGATTCCTACGCACCTCCCTCTCTGTAACTCCCATCTTCCCATCCCTACACACCTCCCTGTCTCTGTAACCCCCATCCCCCCATTCCTACACACCTTCCTGTCTCTGTAACCCCCATCACCCCATTCCTACACACCTCCCCATCTCAGTCACCCCCATCTCCCCATCCCTACACACCTCCCTGTCTCTGTAACCCCCATACACCCATCCCTACACACCTCCCCATCTTTGTAACTCCCATCTCCCCATCCATACACACCTCTCTGTCTCTGTAACCCCCATCCCGCCATTCCTACACACTTCCATGTCTCTGTAACCTCCATCCCCCCATTCCAACACACCTCCATGTCTTAGTAACCGCCAACCCCATCCCTACACACCTCCCTGTCTCAGTAACCCCCATATCCCCAACCCAACACACCTTCCCGTCCCTGTAACCCCCATCCTCCCATTCCTACACGCCTCCCCATCTCAGTCACCCCCATCCCCCCATTACTACACACCTCCCCATCTCAGTCAGCCCCATCTCCCCATCCCTACACACTTCCCTGTCTCTGTAACCTGCATCCACCCATTCCTACACACCTCGCTGTCTCTGTAACCCCCATACACCCATCCCTACACACCTCCCCGTCTTAGTAACTCCCATCTCCCCATCCCTACAAACCTACCTGTCTCTGTAACCCCCATCCCCCCATTACTACACACCTTCCCGTCCCTGTAACACCCACCCCCCCATTCCTACACACCTCCTTGTCTCAGTAACCCCCATCCCCATCCCTACACACTTCCCTGTCTCAGTAACCCCCATATCCCCAACCCTACACACCTTCCCGTCCCTGTAACCCCCATCCACCCATTCCTACACACCTCCCCATCTCTGTAACCCCCATCCACCCATACCTACACACCTCCCTGTCTCTGTAACACCGATACTCCCATTTTTACAGACCTCCCTGCCTCTGTAACCCCTATCCCCCCATTCCTACACACCTCGCCATCCCTGAACCCCAATCCCCATCCCTACACACCTCCCTGTCTCAGTAACCCCCATATCCCCAACCCAACACACCTTCCCGTCCCTGTAACCCCCATCCTCCCATTCCTACACACCTCCCCATCTCAGTCACCCCCATCCCCCCATTACTACACACCTCCCCATCTCAGTCAGCCCCATCTCCCCATCCCTACACACTTCCCTGTCTCTGTAACCTGCATCCACCCATTCCTACACACCTCGCTGTCTCTGTAACCCCCATACACCCATCCCTACACACCTCCCCGTCTTAGTAACTCCCATCTCCCCATCCCTACAAACCTACCTGTCTCTGTAACCCCCATCCCCCCATTACTACACACCTTCCCGTCCCTGTAACACCCATCCCCCCATTCCTACACACCTCCTTGTCTCAGTAGCTCCCATAACCGCATCCCTACACACCTCCCTGTCTCTGTAACCGCCATCTCCCATCCCCACGCACGTCCCTGTCCCTGTAACCCCTATCTCCCCATCCCTACTCTCCTCCTCTGTAACCCCCATATCCCCATTCCTACAGACCTCTCTGTCTCTGTAACCCCAATCCTCCCATCCCTACACACATCCCTGTCTCTGTAACCCCTATCCCCCCATCCCTACACACTTCCCTGTCTCAGTAACCCTCATATCCCCAACCCTACACACCTTCCCGTCCCTGTAACCCCCATCCCCCCATTCCTACACACCTCCCCATCTCTGTAACCCCCATCCCCCCATTACTACACACCTCCCCATCTCTGTAACCCCCATCCCCCCATACCTACACACCTCCCCATCTCTGTAACACCTATCCTCCCATTTTTACAGACCACCCTGTCTCTGTAACCCCCATCTCCCCATCCCTACACACCACCCTGTCTCTGTAACCCCCATCCCTCCATCCCTACATAGCTCCCCATCTCTGTAACCTCCATCCACCCATTCCTACACACCTCTCTGTCTCTGTAACCCACATCCACCCATCCTTATGCACCTCCCCGTCACTGTGAACCCCATCTCACCATCCCTACACACCTCCCCATCTCTGTAACCCCCATCCCCATTCCTAAACACCTACCTGTCTCTGTAACCCCCATCTCCCCATTCCTACACACCTCCCCATCTCAGTCACCCCATCTCCCCATCCCTACACATCTCCCTGTCTCTGTAACCCCCATACACTCATCCCTACACACCTCCCCATCTTAGTAACTCCCATCTCCCCATCCATACACACCTCTCTGTCTCTGTAACCCCCATCACCCCATTCCTACACACCTCCCCGTCCCTGTAACCCCCATCCTGCCATTCCTACACACTTCCATGTCTCTGTAACCTCCATCCCCCCATTCCTACACACCTCCATGTCTTAGTAACCGCCAACTCCATTCCTACACACCTCCCTGTCTCTGTAACCCCAATCCTCCCATCCCTACACACATCCCTGTCTCTGTTACCCCTATCCCCCCATTCCTACACACCTACCTGTCTCAGTAACCCCTATCCCCATCCCTACGCACTTCAGTGTCTCAGTAACCCCCATATCCCCAACCCAACACACCTTCCCGTCCCTGTAACCCCCATCCTCCCATTCCTACACACCTCCCCATCTCAGTCACCCCCATCCCCCCATTACTACACACCTCCCCATCTCAGTCAGCCCCATCTCCCCATCCCTACACACTTCCCTGTCTCTGTAACCTGCATCCACCCATTCCTACACACCTCGCTGTCTCTGTAACCCCCATACACCCATCCCTACACACCTCCCCGTCTTAGTAACTCCCATCTCCCCATCCCTACAAACCTACCTGTCTCTGTAACCCCCATCCCCCCATTACTACACACCTTCCCCGTCCCTGTAACACCCACCCCCCCATTCCTACACACCTCCTTGTCTCAGTAACCCCCATCCCCATCCCTACACACTTCCCTGTCTCAGTAACCCCCATATCCCCAACCCTACACACCTTCCCGTCCCTGTAACCCCCATCCCCCCATTCCTACACACCTCCCCATCTCTGTAACCGCATCCCCCCATTACTACACACCTCCCCATCTCTGTAACCGCATCCCCCCATTACTACACACCTCCCCATCTCTGTAACACCTATCCTCCCATTTTTACAGACCACCCTGTCTCTGTAACCCCCATCTCCCCATCCATACACACCACCCTGTCTCTGTAACCCCCATCCCTCCATCCCTACATAGCTCCCCATCTCTGTAACCTCCATCCACCCATTCCTACACACCTCTCTGTCTCTGTAACCCACATCCACCCATCCTTACACACCTCCCCGTCACTGTGAACCCCATCTCACCATCCCTACACACCTCCCCATCTCTGTAACCCCCATCCCCCATTCCTAAACACCTACCCGTCTCTGTAACCCCCATCTCCCCATTCCTACACACCTCCCCATCTCAGTCACCCCCATCTCCCCATCCCTACACACCTCCCTGTCTCTGTAACCCCCAATACACCCATCCCTACACACCTCCCCATCTTAGTAACTCCCATCTCCCCATCCATACACACCTCTCTGTCTCTGTAACCCCCATCCCCCCATTCCTACACACCTCTCTGTCTCTGTAACCCCCATCCCCCCATTACTACACACCTCCCCATCTCTGTAACCCCCATCCCCCCATACCTACACACCTCCCCATCTCTGTAACACCTATCCTCCCATTTTTACAGACCACCCTGTCTCTGTAACCCCCATCTCCCCATCCCTACACACCACCCTGTCTCTGTAACCCCCATCCCTCCATCCCTACACAGCTCCCCGTCTCTGTAACCTCCATCCACCCATTCCTACACACCTCCCTGTCTCTGTAACCCCCATACACCCATCCCTACACACCTCCCCGTCTTAGTAACTCCCATCTCGCCATCCCCACACACCTCCCTGTCTCTGTAACCCCCATCCCATCCCTACACACTTCCCCTTCTTAGTAACCCCCATATCCCCAACCCTACACACCTTCCCGTCCCTGTAACCCGCATCCCCCCATTCCTACAAACCTCCCCATCTCTGTAACCCCCATCCACCCATACCTACACACCTCCCCATCCCTGTATCCCAATCCCCATCCCTACACACCTCCCTGTCTCAGTAACTCCCATATTCCCATCCCTAGAAACCTCCCTGTCTCTGTAACCGCCATCTCCCATCCCAAGGCACGTCCATGTCCCTGTAACTCCCATCTCCCCATTCCTACACACCTCCTCTGCAACCCCTCTTCCTCCATCCCGACACAGCTGCCCGTCTCTGTAACCTCCATCCACCCATCCCTACACAGCTCCCCGTCTCTGTAACCTCCACCCACCCATCCCTACACACCTCCCTGTTTCTGTAACCCCCATCCACCCATCCTTACACACCTCCCCGTCTCTGTGACCACCATATCCCCATCCCTTCACACATTTCCATCTCTGTAACCCACATCCCCCCATTCCTACACACCTCACTGTTTCTGTAACCCCCATCCACCCATCCTTATTGACCTCCCCGTTTCTTTGACCCCCATCTCCCCATCCCTACACACCTCCCTGTCTCTGTAACCTCCATCCACCCATTCCTACACACCTCCCTGTCTCTGTAACCACCATCCCTCCATCCCTACACAGCTCCCCGTCTCTGTAACCTCCATCCACCCATTCCTACACACCTCCATGTCTTAGTAACCGCCAACCCCATCCCTACACACCTCCCTGTCTCAGTAACCCCCATATCCCCATCCCTACACACCTCCCTGTCTCTGTAACCCCAATCCTCCCATCCCTACACACATCTCTGTCTCTGTAACCCCTATCCCCCCATTCCTACACACCTACCTGTCTCAGTAACCCCTATCCCCATCCCTACACACTTCAGTGTCTCAGTAACCCCCATATCCCCAACCCAACACACCTTCCCGTACCTGTAACCCCCATCCTCCCATTCCTACACACCTCCCCATCTCAGTCACCCCCATCTCCCCATTACTACACACCTCCCCATCTCAGTCAGCCCCATCTCCCCATCCCTACACACTTCCCTGTCTCTGTAACCTGCATCCACCCATTCCTACACACCTCGCTGTCTCTGTAACCCCTATACACCCATCCCTACACACATCCCCGTCTTAGTAACTCCCATCTCCCCATCCCTACAAACCTACCTGTCTCTGTAACCCCATCCCCCCATTACTACACACCTCCCCGTCCCTGTAACACCCATCCCCCATTCCTACACACCTCCCTGTCTCAGTAACCCCCATCCCCATCCCTACACACTTCCCTGTCTCAGTAATCCTCATATCCCCAACCCTACACACCTTCCCGTCCCTGTAACCCCCAACCACCCATTCCTACACACCTCCCCATCTCTGTAACACCAATACTCCCATTTTTACAGACCTCCCTGCCTCTGTAACCCCTATCCCCCCATTCCTACACACCTCGCCATCCCTGAACCCCAATCCCCATCCCTACATACCTCCCTGTCTCAGTAGCTCCCATATCCCCATCCCTGCACACCTCCCTGTCTGTGTAACCGCCATCTCCCATCCCCAGGCACGTCCCTGTCCCTGTAACCCCCATCTCCACATCCCTACTCTCCTCCTCTGTAACCCCCATATCCCCATTCCTACAGACCTCTCTGTCTCTGTAACCCCTATCCCCCCATCCCTACACACTTCCCTGTCTCAGTAACCCTCATATCCCCAACCCTACACACCTTCCCGTCCCTGTAACCCCCATCCCCCCATTCCTACACACCTCCCCATCTCTGTAACCCCCATCCCCCCATACCTACACACCTCCCCATCTCTGTAACACCTATCCTCCCATTTTTACAGACCTCCCTGTCTCTGTAACCCCATCTCCCCATTCATACACACCTCCCTGTCTCTGTAACCCCCATCTGTCCATCCCTACACAGCTCCCCGTCTCTGTAACCTCCATCCACCCATTCCTACACACCTCCCTGTCTCTGTAACCCCCATACACCCATCCCTACACACCTCCCCGTCTTAGTAACTCCCATCTCGCCATCCCTACACAGCTCCCCGTCTCTGTAGCCTCCATCCACCCATTCCTACACACCTCCCTGTCTCTGTAACCCCCATACACCCATCGCTACACACCTCCCCGTCTTAGTAACTCCCATCAAGCCATCCCCACACACCTCCCTGTCTCTGTAAGCCCCATCCCCCGATTCCTACACACCTCCCCGTCCCTGTCTCCCAATCCCCATCCCTACACACCTCCCTGTCTCAGTAACTCCCATATTCCCATCCCTAGAAATCTCCCTGTCTCTGTAACTCCCATCTCCCCATTCCTACACACCTCCTCTGCAACCCCTCTTCCTCCATCCCTACACAGCTCCCCGTCTCTGTAACCTCCATCCACCCATCCCTACACAGCTCCCCGTCTCTGTAACCTCCATCCACCCATCCCTACACACCTCCCTGTTTCTGTAACCCCCATCCACCCATCCTTACACACCTCCCCGTCTCTGTGACCACCATCCCCCTTCCCTACACACCACCTTGTCTCTGTAACCCCCATCCCTCCATCCCTAAACAGCTCGCCGTCTCTAAAACCTCCATCCAACCATTCCTACACACCTCCCCGTCTCTGTAACCCCCATCCCCCTTCCCTACACACCTCCCTGTCTCTGTAACCCCCATCCCCCCATTCCTACAAACCTCCCTGTCTCTGTAACCGCCATCTACCATTCCCAGGCACGTCCCTGTCCCTGTAACCCCCATCTCTCCATCCGTACACACCTCCCTGTCTCTGTAATCACCATCTCTCTATCCCTACACAGCTCCCCGTCTCTGTGACCTCCATCCACCCATCCCTACACAGCTCCCCGTCTCTGTAACCTCCATCCACCCATCCCTACACACCTCTCTGTTTCTGTAACCCCCATCCACCCATCCTTACACACCTCCCCGTCTCTGTGACCACCATCTCCCCATCCCTACACACATCTCCATCTCTGTAACCCCCATCCCCCATTCCTACACACCTACCTGTCTCTGTAACCCACATCCCCCCATTCCTACACACCTCACTGTTTCTGTAACCCCCATCCACCCATCCTTATTGACCTCCCCGTTTCTGTGACCCCCATCTCCCCATCCCTACATACCTCCCTGTCTCTGTAACCTCCATCCACCCATTCCTACACACCTCCCTGTCTCTGTAACCCCCATCCACCCATCCTGACACACCTCCCCGTCTCTGTGACCCCGATCTCCCCATCCCTACACACCTCCCCATCACTGTAACCCCCATCCCCCATTCCTACACACCTACCTGTTTCTGTAACCCTCATCTCCCCATTCCTACACACCTCCATATCCCAGTCACCCCCATCTCCCCATCCCTGCACACTTCCCTGTCTCGGAAACCCCCATCTCCCCATCCCTACACACCACCTTGTCTCTGTAACCCCCATCCCTCCATCCCTAAACAGCTCGCCGTCTCTGTAACCTCCATCCAACCATTCCTACACACCTCCCCATTTCTGTAACCCCCATCCAGCCATTCCTACACACCTCCCTGTCTCTGTAACCCCCATCCCCCATTCCTACACACCAACCTGTCTCTGTAACCCCCATTTCCCCATTCCTACACACCTCCCCATCTCAGTACCCCCATCTCCCCATCCCTACACACTTACCTTCCTCTGTAAACCCCATCTCCCCATCCCTACACACCACCCTGTTTCTGTAACCCCCATCCCTCCATCCCTACACAGCTCCCCGTCTCTGTAATCTCCATCCACCCATTCCTACACATCTCCCTGTCTCTGTAACCCCCATCCACCCATCCCTACACACCTCCCCGTCTCTGTGACCCCCATCTCCCCATCCCGACACACCTCCCCATCTCTGTAACTCCCATTCCCCATTCCGACACACCTACCTGTCTCTGTCACCCCGATACCCCCATTCCTACACACCTCCCCGTCTTAGTAACTCCCATCTCCACATCCCTACACAACTCCCTGTCTCTGTGACCCCTATCTCCCCATTCCTACATATCTCTCGGTCTCTGTAACCCACATCTCACCATTCCTACACACCTCCCTGTCTCTGTAACCCACATCCACCCATCCCTACACATCTCTGTGACACCCATCCCCCATTCCTAGACACCTACCTGTCTCTGTAACCTCCATCCACCCATTCCTACACACCTCCCTGTCTCTGTAACCACCATCCCTCCATCCCTACACAGCTCCCTGTCTCTGTAACCTCCATCCACCCATTCCTACACACCTCCCTGTCTCTGTAACGCCCACCCACCCATCCTGACACACCTCTCCGTCTCTGTGACCCCGATCTCCCCATCCCTACACACCTCCCCATCACTGTAACACCCATCCCCCATTCCTACACACCTACCTGTCTCTGTAACCCTCATCTCCCCATTCCTACACACCTCCATATCCCAGTCACCCCCATCTCCCCATCCCTGCACACTTCCCTGTCTCGGAAACTCCCATCTCCCCATCCCTACACACCACCTTGTCTCTGTAAACCCCATCCCTCCATCCCTAAACAGTTCGCCGTCTCTGTAACCTCCATCCAACCATTCCTACACACCTCCCCGTCTCTGTAACCCCCATCCCCCATCCCTACACACCTCCCTGTCTCTGTGACCCCCATCTCCCCATTCCTACACACCTCCCTGTCTCTGTAACCCCCAACCCCCATTCCTACAAACCTCCCTGTCTCTGCAACCGCCATTTCCCATTCCCAGGCACGTCCCTGTCCCTGTAACCCCCATCTCTCCATCCGTACACACCTCCCTGTCTCTGTAATCACCATCCTCCATCCCTACAGAGCTCCCCGTCTCTGTAACCTCCATCCCCCCATTCTTACACACTTCCCTGTCTCAGTAACCCCCATATCCCCAACCCCACACACCTTCCCATCCCTGTAACCCGCATCCCCCCATTCCTACACACCTCCCCATCTCTGTAACCCCATCCCCCCATACCTACACACCTCTCCATCCCTGTATCCCAATCCCCATCCCTACATACCTTCCTGTCTCAGTAACTCCCATATTCCCATCCCTAGAAACCTCGCTGTCTCTGTAAGCTCCATCTCCCATCCCCAGGCACGTCCCTGTCCCTGTAACTCCCATCTCTCCATCCCTACACACCTCCTCTGCAACCCCCCTTCCTCCATCCCTATACAGCTCCCCGTCTCTGTAACCTCCATCCACCCATTCCTACACACCTCCCTGTTTCTGTAACCCCCATCCACCCATCCTTACACACCTCCCCGTCTCTGTGACCACCATCTCCCCATCCCTACAAACATCTCCATCTCTGTAACCCCCATCCCCCATTCCTAAACACCTACCTGTCTCTGTAACCCCCATCTCCCCATTCCTACACACCTCCCCATCTCAGTCACCCCCATCTCCCCATCTCTCCACACTTGACTGTCTCTGTAACCCCCATCCACCCATCCTTATTGACCTCCCCATTTCTGTGACCCCCATCTCCCCATCCCAACACACCTCCCTGTCTCTGTAACCTCCATCCACCCATTCCTACACACCTGTCTGTCTCTGTAACCACCATCCCCCCATTCCTACACACCTCCCCATCTCTGTAACCCCATCCCCCCATACCTACACACCTCCCCATCCCTGTATCCCAATCCCCATCCCTACACACCTCCCTGTCTCAGTAACTCCCATATTCCCATCCCTAGAAACCTCGCTGTCTCTGTAAGCTCCATCTCCCATCCCCAGGCACGTCCCTGTCCCTGTAACTCCCATCTCCCCATCCCTACACAGCTCCTCTGCAACCCCCCTTCCTCCATCCCTACACAGCTCCCCGTCTCTGTAACCTCCATCCACCCATTCCTACACACCTCCCTGTTTCTGTAACCCCCATCCCTCCATCCCTACACAGCTCCCCGTCTCTGTAACCTCCATCCACCCATTCCTACACACCTCCCTGTCTCTCTAACCCCCATCCACTCATCCTGACACACCTACCTGTCTCTGTGACCCCCATCTCCCCATTCCTACACACCTCCCCATCTCAGTCACCCCCATCTCCCCATCCCTACGCACTTCCCTGTCTTTGTAACCCCATCTCCCCATCCCTACACACCACCCTGTCTCTGTAACCCCCATCCCTCATTCCTACGCACCACCCTGTCTCTGTAACCCCCATCCCTCCTTCCCTACACTGCTACCCGTCTCTGTAACCTCCATCCACCCATTCCTACAAACCTCCCTGTCTCTGCAACCCCCATCCACCCATCCCTACACACCTTCCCGTCTCTGTGACCCCCATCTCCCCATCCCTACACTCCTCCCCGTCTCAGTAATTCCCATCTCCCCATTCCTACACACCTCCCTGTCTCTGTAACCCCAATCCTCCCATCCCTACACACTTCCCTCTCTCGGTAACCCCCATACCACAACCCTACACACCTTCCCGTCCCTGTAAACCCCATCCCCCCATTCCTACACACCTCCCCATCTCTGTAAACCCCATCCCCCCATACCTACACACCTCCCCATCTCTGTAACACCCATACTTCCATTTTTACACACCTCCCTGCCTCTGTAACCGCTATCCCACCATTCCTACACACTTCCCCAACCCTGTACAACAATCCCTATCCCTACATACCTTCCTGTCTCAGTAACTCCCATATTCCCATCCCAAAACACGTCCCTGTCCCTGTAACCTCCATCTACCCATTCCTACACACCTCCCTGTTTCTGTAACCCCCATCCACCCATCCTTACACACCTCCCCGTCTCTGTGACCACCATCTCCCCATCCCTACAAACATCTCCATCTCTGTAACCCCCATCCCCCATTCCTAAACACCTACCTGTCTCTGTAACCCCCATCTCCCCATTCCTACGCACCTCCCCATCTCAGTCACCCCCATCTCCCCATCTCTCCACACTTGACTGTCTCTGTAACCCCCATCCACCCATCCTTATTGACCTCCCCGTTTCTGTGACCCCCATCTCCCCATCCCTACACACCTCCCTGTCTCTGTAACCTCCATCCACCCATTCCTACACACCTATCTGTCTCTGTAACCACCATCCCTCCATCCCTACACAGCTCCCCGCCTCTGTAACCTCCATCCACCCATTCCTACACACCTCCCTGTCTCTGTAACCCCCATCCACCCATCCTGACACACCTCCCCGTCTCTGTGACCCCGATCTCCCCATCCCAACACACCTCCCCATCACTGTAACCCCCATCCCCCATTCCTACACACCTACCTGTCTCCGTAACCCTCATCTCCCCATTCCTACACACCTCCATATCCCAGTCACCCCCATCTCCCCATCCCTGCACACTTCCCTGTATCGGAATCCCCCAACTCCCCATCCCTACACACCTCCCTGTCTCTGTGACCCCCATCTCCCCATCTCAGTCACCCCCATCTCCCCATCCCTACGCACTTTCCTGTCTTTGTAACCCCATCTCCCCATCCCTACACACCACCCTGTCTCTGTAACCCCCATCCCTCATTCCTACGCACCACCCTGTCTCTGTAACCCCCATCCCTCCTTCCCTACACTGCTACCCGTCTCTGTAACCTCCATCCACCCATTCCTACAAACCTCCCTGTCTCTGCAACCCCCATCCACCTTTCCCTACACACCTCCCCGTCTCTGTGACCCCCATCTCCCCATCCCTACACACCTACCCGTCTTAGTAACTCGCATCTCCCCATTCCTACACACCTCCCTGTCTCTGTAACCCCAATCCTCCCATCCCTACACACCTCCCCATCTCTGTAAACCCCATCCCCCCATACCTACACACCTCCCCATCTCTGTAACACCCATCCTTCCATTTTTAAGCACCTCCCTGCCTCTGTAACCGCTATCCCCCCATTCCTACACACTTCCCCAACCCTGTACAACAATCCCTATCCCTACATACCTTCCTGTCTCAGTAACTCCCATATTCCCATCCCAAAACACGTCCCTGTCCCTGTAACCCCTATTCCCCCATTCCTACAAACCTCCCTGTCTCAGTAACTGCCATCTCCCCATCCCTAAATACCTCCCTGTCTCTGTAATCGCCATCTCCCATCGCCAGGCATGTCCCAGTCCCTGTAACCCCCATCTCCCCATCCCTACACACCTCCCGGTCTCTGTAACCCCCATCCCTCCATCCCTACACAGCTCCCCGTCTCTATAACTCCATCCACCCATTCCTACACACCTCCCTGTTTCTTTAACCCCCATCCACCCATCCTTATTGACCTCCCCGTCTCTGTGACCCCCATCTTCCCATCCCTACACACCTCCCCATCTCTATAACCCCCATCCCCCATTCCTACACACCTACCTGTCTCTGTAACCCCCATCTCCCCATTCCTACACACCTCCCCATCTCAGTCACCCCCATCTTCCCATCCCGACACAGCTCCCAGTCTCTGTAACCCCCATCTCCCTATTCCTACACACCTCCCCGTCTCTGTAACCCCCATTCACCATCCCTACACACCCCCCTGTCTCTGTGACCTCAATCTCCCCATTCCTACACATCTCCCCGTCTCTGTAACCCCCATCCTACCATTCCTACAAACCTCCCTGTCTCTGTAACCGCCATCTCCCAGCCCCAGGCACGTCCCTGTCCCTGTAGCCCCCATCTCCCCATCAGTACACAACTCCCTGTCTCTGTAACCACCATCCCTCCATCCCTACACAGCTCCCTGTCTCTGTAACCTCCATCCACCCATTCCTACACACCTCTCTGTCTCTGTAACCCCCATCCACCCATCCTTACACACATCCCCGTCTCTGTGACACCCATCTCCTCATCCCTACACACCTCCCCATCTCTGTAACCTCCATCCCCCATTCCTACACATCTCCGCCTCTGTAACTCCCATCCCTCCATTCCTACACACCTCCCTGTCTCTGTAACCCCCAATCCCCATTCCTACACACCTACCTGTCTCTGTCACCCCAATACCCCCATTCCTACACACCTCCCCGTCTTAGTAACTCCCATCTCCACATCCCTACACAACTCCCTGTCTCTGTGACCCCTATCTCCCCATTCCTACATATCTCTCGGTCTCTGTAACCCACATCTCACCATTCCTACACACCTCCCTGTCTCTGTAACCCACATCCACCCATCCCTACACACCTCCCCATCTCTGTGACACCCATCCCCCATTCCTAGACACCTACCTGTCTCTGTAACCTCCATCCACCCATTCCTACACACCTCTCTGTCTCTGTAACCCCCATCCACCCATCCTTACACACATCCCCGTCTCTGTGACACCCATCTCCCCATCCCTACACACCTCCCCATCTCTGTAACCTCCATCCCCCATTCCTACACATCTCCGCCTCTGTAACTCCCATCCCTCCATTCCTACACACCTCCCTGTCTCTGTAACCCCCAATCCCCATTCCTACACACCTACCTGTCTCTGTCACCCCAATACCCCCATTCCTACACACCTCCCCGTCTTAGTAACTCCCATCTCCACATCCCTACACAACTCCCTGTCTCTGTGACCCCTATCTCCCCATTCCTACATATCTCTCGGTCTCTGTAACCCACATCTCACCATTCCTACACACCTCCCTGTCTCTGTAACCCACATCCACCCATCCCTACACACCTCCCCATCTCTGTGACACCCATCCCCCATTCCTAGACACCTACCTGTCTCTGTAACCTCCATCCACCCATTCCTACACACCTCCCTGTCTCTGTAACCACCATCCCTCCATCCCTACACAGCTCCCTGTCTCTGTAACCTCCATCCACCCATTCCTACACACCTCTCTGTCTCTGTAACCCCCATCCACCCATCCTTACACACATCCCCGTCTCTGTGACACCCATCTCCCCATCCCTACACACCTCCCCATCTCTGTAACCTCCATCCCCCATTCCTACACATCTCCGCCTCTGTAACTCCCATCCCTCCATTCCTACACACCTCCCTGTCTCTGTAAACCCCAATCCCCATTCCTACACACCTACCTGTCTCTGTCACCCCAATACCCCCATTCCTACACACCTCCCCGTCTTAGTAACTCCCATCTCCACATCCCTACACAACACCCTGTCTCTGTGACCCCTATCTCCCCATCCCTACACACCTCCCCATCTCTGTGACACCCATCCCCGATTCCTACACACCTCCGTCTCTGTAACCCACATCCACCCATCCCTACACACCTCCACATCTCTGTGACACCCATCCCCCATTCCTAGACACCTACCTGTCTCTGTAACCTCCATCCACCCATTCCTACACACCTCCCTGTCTCTGTAACCACCATCCCTCCATCCCTACACAGCTCCCCGTCTCTCTAACCCCCATCCACCCATCCTTACACACATCCCCGTCTCTGTGACATCCATCTCCCCATCCGTACACACCTCCCCATCTCTGTAACCTCCATCCCCCATTCCTACACATCTCCGCCTCTGTAACTCCCATCCCTCCATTCCTACACACCTCCCTGTCTCTGTAACCCCATCTCCCCATCCCTACATACCTCCCCATCTCGGTATCCCCATCACCCCATTCCTACACACCTCCCCGTCCCTGTAACCCCCATCCCCCTCCCTACACACCTCCCAGTCTCTGTAACCCCCATTGCCCCATTCCTAAACACCTCCAGTTTCTGTAACCCCCACCCCTCCATTCCTACACACCTCCGTGTCTCTGTAACCCCTTTCCCCATCCCTACAAACCTTCCTGTCTCCGTAACTGCCATCTCCCCATTTCTACATACCTCCCCATTGATGTGAACTACATTACCCCATTCCTACACACATCCCCATCTCTGTAACCCCCATCCCCCCATTCCTACACACCTCCCCGTCCCTGTAACCCCCATTCCCATCCCTATACTCCTCCCTGTCTCTGTAACCCCCATCCACCCATTCCACCACAACACCCTGTCTCTGTAACCCCCAACCCCCATTTCTACACACATCGCCATCTCTGTAACCCCTATCCTCCCATTCCTACACCCCTCCCCATCCCTGTAACCCCCATCCCCCAATTCCTACACACATCCCTGTCTCTGTAACCGCCATCCCCCATTCCTACACACTTCCCTGTCTCTGTGACCCCCATCTCTCCATTCTTACACACATCCGCATCGATGTAACCCCCATCTCCCCATCCTGACATACCTTCCTGTCTCTCTAACTCCTATCACCCGATTCCTACGCACCTCCCTCTCTGTAACTCCCATCTTCCCATCCCTACACACCTCCCTGTCTCTGTAACCCCCATCCCCCCATTCCTACACACCTTCCTGTCTCTGTAACCCCCATCCCCCCATTCCTACACACCTCCCTCTCTGTAACCCCCATCTCCCTATCCCTACACACCTCCCCATCTCTGTAATCCCCATCACTCCATCCGTACGCACCTCCCTGTCTCTGTAACCACCAACTCCCATCCCTACACACCTTCCCGTCTCTGTAACCGCTTCCCCCCCATTCCTACACACCTCCCCATCCCTGTAAACCCCATCCCCCCATTCTTACACACATCTGTATCGATGTAACCCTCATCTCCCCATCCCGATATACCTCCCTGTCTCTCTAACCCCCATCCACTCTTCCCTACACACCTCCTTGTCTCTGTAACCGCTTCCCCCCATTCCTACACACCTCCCCATCCCTGTAAACCCCATCCCCATCCCTACACACCTCCAAGTCTCTGTAACCCCCATCCACCCATCCTTACCCACGTCCCTGTCTCTGTGACTTCCATCTCCCCATCCCTACACACCTCCCCATCTCTGTAACCCCATCCCCCCATTCCTACACACCTCCCCATCTCTGTAACCCCCATCCCACCATTCCTACTTTCCTCCCCATCTCTGTAACCCCTATCTTCCCATTCCTACACACCTCCCTATCCCTACACACCTCCCTGTCTCAGTAACTCCCATATCCCCATCTCAACACACATCCCCATCCCTGTAACCCCCATCTCCCCATTCCGACACACCTTCCTGTCTCTGTTACCCCCATCCCCCATTCCTCCACAACACCCTGTCTCTGTAGCCCCAACCCCCATTCCTACACACCTCCCTGTCTCTGTAACCCCCATTCCCCCATTCCTACACACCTACCCGTCCCTTTAACCCCGATCCCCGCATCCCTACACACCTCCCTGTCTCTGTAACCCCCATCTCCCCATCCCTACATACCTCCCCATCTCGGTAATCCCCATCACCCCATTCCTACACACCTCCCCGTCCCTGTAACCCCCATCCCCCTCCCTACACACCTCCCAGTCTCTGTAACCCCCATTGCCCCATTCCTAAACACCTCCAGTTTCTGTAACCCCCACCCCTCCATTCCTACACACCTCCGTGTCACTGTAACCCCTTTCCCCCATCCCTACAAACCTTCCTGTCTCCGTAACTGCCATCTCCCCATTTCTACATACCTCCCCATCGATGTGAACTACATTACCCCATTCCTACACACATCCCCATCTCTGTAACCCCCATCCCCCCATTCCTACTTTCCTCCCCATCTCTGTAACCCCTATCTTCCCATTCCTACACACCTCCCTATCCCTACACACCTCCCTGTCTCAGTAACTCCCATATCCCCATCCCTACACACATCCCCATCCCTGTAACCCCCATCTCCCCATTCTGACACACCTTCCTGTCTCTGTTACCCCCATCCCTCCATCCCGACACAGCTCCCCGTCTCTGTAACCTCCATCCACCCATTCCTACACACCTTCCTGTCTCTGTTATCCCCATCTCCCGATCCCTACACACCTCCCCATCTCTGTAACCCCCATCCCCCATTCCCACACACCTACCTGTCTCTGTAACCCCCATCTCCCCATTGCTACACACATCCCGATCTCAGTCACCCCCATATCCCCATCCCTACACACTTCCCTGTCTCTGTAACCCCCTTTTCCCATCCCTACACACCTCCCTCTCTGTAACCCCTATCTCCCCATCCCAACACATCTCCCCATCTCTGTAATCCCCATCCCCCATTCCTACACACCTCCTGGTCTCAGTAACTCCTATCCACCCATTCCTACACACTTCCTGGTCTCAGTAACTCCCGTGCCCATCCGTACACACCTCTCTCTCTGTAACCCCCATCTCCCCATCCCTACATACCTCCCCATCTCGGTAATCTCCATCACCCCATTCCTACACACCTCCACGTTTCTGTAACCCCCATCCCTCCATTCCTACACACCTCCGTGTCTCTGTAACCCCTTTCCCCTATCCCTACAAATCTTCCTGTGTCCGTAACTGCCATCTCCCCATTTCTACATACCTCCCCATCGATGTGAACCACATTACCCCATTCCTACACACATCCCCATCTCTGTAACCCCCATCCCCCCATTCCTACACACCTCCCCGTCCCTTTAACCCCCATTCCCATCCATATACACCTCCCTGTCTCTGTAACCCCCATCCCCCCATTCCTCCACAACACCCTGTCTCTGTAACCCCCAACCCCCATTCCTACACACCTCCCTGTCTCAGTAACTCCCATCCACCCATTCCTACACACCTCCCGGTCTCAGTAACTCCCATCCACCCATTCCTACACACCTCCCTCTCTGTAACCCCCATCTCCCCATCCCAACACACATCCCTGTATCTATAACCCCCATCCCCCATTCCTCCACAACACCCTGTCTCTGTAGCCCCAACCCCCATTCCTACACACCTCCCTGTCTCTGTAACCCCCATTCCCCCATTCCTACACACCTCCCCGTCCCTGTAACCCCCATCCCCCTCCCTACACACCTCCCAGTCTCTGTAACCCCCATTGCCCCATTCCTAAACACCTCCAGTTTCTGTAACCCCCACCCCTCCATTCCTACACACCTCCGTGTCACTGTAACCCCTTTCCCCCATCCCTACAAACCTTCCTGTCTCCGTAACTGCCATCTCCCCATTTCTACATACCTCCCCATCGATGTGAACTACATTATCCCATTCCTACACACATCCCCATCTCTGTAACCCCCATCCCCCCATTCCTACACACCTCCCCATCCCTGTAACCCCCATTCCCATCCCTATACACCTCCCTGTCTCTGTAACCCCCATCCCCCATTCCACCACAACACCCTGTCTCTGTAACCCCCAACCCCCATTTCTACACACATCGCCATCTCTGTAACCCCTATCCTCCCATTCCTACACCCCTCCCATCCCTGTAACCCCCATCCCCCAATTCCTACACACGTCCCTGTCTCTGTAACCCCCATCCCAAATTCCTACACACTTCCCCGTCTCTGTGACCCCCATCTCCCCATTCATACACACTTCCCTGTCTCTGTAACCCCCATCTCCCCATTCTTACACACATCCGCATCGATGTAACCCCCATCTCCCCCATCCTGACATACCTTCCTGTCTCTCTAACTCCTATCACCCAATTCCTACGCACCTCCCTCTCTGTAACCCCCATCTCCCCATCCCTACACACCTCCCTGTCTCTGTAACCCCCATCCCCCATTCCTACACACCTCCCTGTCTCTGTAACCCCCATCTCCCCATCCCTACACACCTCCCCATCTCTGTAATCCCCATCACCCCATCCGTACGCACCTCCCTGTCTCTGTAACCACCAACTCCCATCCCTACACACCTTCCCGTCTCTGTAACCGCTTTCCCCCCCATTCCTACACACCTCCCCGTCCCTGTAAACCCCATCCCCCCATTCTTACACACATCTGTATCGATGTAACCCCCATCTCCCCATCCCGATATACCTCCCTGTCTCTCTAACCCCCATCCACCCATCCTTACCCACCTCCCCGTCCCTGTAACCCCCATCTCCCCATCCCTACACACCTCCCCATCTCTGTAACCCCATCCCCCCATTCCTACACACCTCCCCATCTCTGTAACCCCTATCCCCCCATTCCTACACACCTCCCCATCTCTGTAACCCCCATCCCCCATTCCTACTTTCCTCCCCATCTCTGTAACCCCCATCCCCCCATACCTACAAACCTCCCCATCTCTGTAACACCCATCCTCCCATTTCTGCACACCTCCCTGCCTCTGTAACCCCTATCTTCCCATTCCTACACACCTCCCTATCACTACACACCTCCCTGTCTCAGTAACTCCCATACCCCCATCCCTACACACATCCCCATCCCTGTAACCGCTATCTCCCCATCCCAACACACCTTCCTGTCTCTGTTACCCCCATCCCTCCATCCCGACACAGCTCCCCGTCTCTGTAACCTCCATCCACCCATTCCTACAGACCTTCCTGTCTCTGTAACCCCCATCCCCCCATTCCTACACACCTCCCTCTCTGTAACCCCCATCTCCCCATCCCTACACACCTCCCCATCTCTGTAATCCCCATCACCCCATCTGTACGCACCTCCCTGTCTCTGTAACCACCAACTCCCATCCCTACACACCTCCCGGTCTCTGTAACTGCTTTCCCCCCCATTCCTACACACCTCCCCATCCCTGTAAACGTCAACCCCATCCCTACACACCTCCAAGTCTCTGTAACCCCCATTCACCCATCCTTACCCACCTCCCTGTCTCTGTGACTTCCATCTCCCCATCCCTACACACCTCCCCATCTCTGTAACCCCTATCCCCCATTCCAAAACACCTCCCCATCTCTGTAACCCCCATCCCCCCATTCCTACTTTCCTTCCCATCACTGTAACCCCCATCCCCCCATACCTTCACACCTCCCCATCTCTGTAACACCCATCCTCCCATTTCTGCACACCTCCCTGCCTCTGTAACGCCTATCTTCCCATTCCTACACACCTCCCTATCCCTACACACCTCCCTGTCTCAGTAACTCCCATATCCCCATCCCTACACACCTCCCCGTCCCTGTAAACCCCATCCCCATCCCTACACACCTCCAAGTCTCTGTAACCCCCAACCCCCATTCCTACACACCTACCTGTCCCTGTAACCCTCATCACCCAAATCGTACACACCTCCCCATTTCAGTCACCCCCATCTCCCCATCCCTGCACACCTTCCCATCCCTGTAATCCCCATCTCCCCATTCTTACACACATCCCTGTCTCTGTAACCCCATCCCCCTATTCCTACACACCTCCCTGTCTCTGTAACCCCATCTCCGCATTCCTACACACCTCCCAGTCTCTGTAACCACCAACCTACATCACTACACACCTCCCCATCTCTGTAACCCCCATCCCCCCATACCTACACACCTCCCCATCTCTGTAACACCCATCCTCCCATTTCTGCACACCTCCCTGCCTCTGTAACCCCTATCTCCCCATTCCTACACACCTCCCCATCCCTGTACCCCAATCCCCATCCCTACACACCTCCCTGTCTCAGTAACTCCCATATCCCCATCCCTACACACCTCCCCATCCCTGTAACCCCCATGCCCCCATTCCTACAAACCTCCCTGTCTCAGTAACTGCCATCTCCCCATTCCTAAGTACCTCCCTGTCTCTGTAACCACCATCTCCCATCCCCAGGCACGTCCCTGTCCCTGTAACCCCCATCTCCCCATCCCTACACACCTCCCTGATCTGTAACCCCCATCCGTCCATCCCTAAACAGCTCCCCGTCTCTGTAAACTCCATCCACCCATTCCTACACACCTCCCTGTCTCTGTAACCCCCATCCACCCATCCGTACACACCTCCCTGTCTCTGTGACCCCCATCTCTCCATCCCTACACATCTCCCTGTCTCTGTAACCCCTATCCCCCCATTCCTACACACTTCCCTGTCTCTGTGACCCCCATCTCCCCATCCCTACACACCTCCCCGTCTCTGTAACCCCCATCCCCCCATTCTTACACACATCTGTATCGATGTAACCCACATCTTCCCATTCCTACATACCTCCGTCTCTGTAACCCCCATCCCCCATTCTTACACACATCCGCATCGATGTAACCCCCATTTCCCCATCCCGATATACCTCCCTGTCTCTCTAACCCCCATCCACTCTTCCCTACACACCTCCTTGTCTCTGTAACCCCCATCCCCCATCACTACACACGTCCCCGTCTCTGTAACCCCCATCCACCCATTCCTACACACCTACCCGTCCCTTTAACCCCCATCCCCCCATCCCAACACACCTCCCTGTCTCTGTAACCCCCATCCACCCATTCCTACACACCTCCCTGCCTCTGTAACCCCTATCTCCCCATTCCTACACACCTCCCCATCCCTGTACCCCAATCCCCATCCCTACACACCTCCCTGTCTCAGTAACTCCCATATCCCCATCCCTACACACCTCCCCATCCCTGTAACCCCCATGCCCCCATTCCTACAAACCTCCCTGTCTCAGTAACTGCCATCTCCCCATTCCTAAGTACCTCCCTGTCTCTGTAACCACCATCTCCCATCCCCAGGCACGTCCCTGTCCCTGTAACCCCCATCTCCCCATCCCTACACACCTCCCTGATCTGTAACCCCCATCCGTCCATCCCTAAACAGCTCCCCGTCTCTGTAAACTCCATCCACCCATTCCTACACACCTCCCTGTCTCTGTAACCCCCATCCACCCATCCGTACACACCTCCCTGTCTCTGTGACCCCCATCTCTCCATCCCTACACATCTCCCTGTCTCTGTAACCCCTATCCCCCCATTCCTACACACTTCCCTGTCTCTGTGACCCCCATCTCCCCATCCCTACACACCTCCCCGTCTCTGTAACCCCCATCCCCCCATTCTTACACACATCTGTATCGATGTAACCCACATCTTCCCATTCCTACATACCTCCGTCTCTGTAACCCCCATCCCCCATTCTTACACACATCCGCATCGATGTAACCCCCATTTCCCCATCCCGATATACCTCCCTGTCTCTCTAACCCCCATCCACTCTTCCCTACACACCTCCTTGTCTCTGTAACCCCCATCCCCCATCACTACACACGTCCCCGTCTCTGTAACCCCCATCCACCCATTCCTACACACCTACCCGTCCCTTTAACCCCCATCCCCCCATCCCAACACACCTCCCTGTCTCTGTAACCCCCATCCACCCATTCCTACACACCTCCCTGTCTCTGTAACCCCCATCCCCCATTCCTATGCACCTCCCTGTCTCTGTAACCGCTTCCCCCCCCATTACAACACACCTCTCCGTCCCTGTAACCCCCATCCCCATCCCTACACACCTCCAAGTCTCTGTAACCCCCATCCATCCATTTCTACACACCTGCCTGTCTCTGTAACCCCTTTCTCCCATCTCTACAAACCTCCCTGTCTCCATAACTGCCATCTCCCCATTCCTACATACCTCCCCATCGAAGTGAACCCCTATCTCCCCATTCCTACACACCTCTCCATCCCTGTACCCCAATCCCCATCCCTACACACCTCCCTGTCTCAGTAACTCCCATATCCCCATCCCTACACACATCCACATCCCTGTAACCCCCATCCCCCCATTCCTACAAACCTCCCTGTCTCAGTAACTGCCATCTCCCCATCCCTAAATACCTCCCTGTCTCTGTAACCCCCATCCCTCCATCCCTATACAGCTCCCCGTCTCTGTAAACTCCATCCACCCATTCCTACACACCTCCCTGTCTCTGTAACCCCCATCCACCCATCCGTACACACCTCCCCGTCTCTGTGACCCCCATCTCCCCATCCCTACACATGTCCCTGTCTCTGTAACCCCTATCCCCCCATTCCTACACACCTCCCCGTCTTAGTATCTCCCATCTCCCCATCCCTACACAACTCCCTGTCTCTGTGACCCCCATCTCCCCATTCCTACACACATCCCCGTCTCTGTAACCCCCATCCTCCCATTCCTACACACTTCCCTGTCTCTGTGACCCCCATCTCCCCATCCCTACACACTTCCCCGTCTCTGTAACACAAATCCCCCCATTCTTACACACATCCGCATCGATGTAACCCCCATCTCCCCATCCCGATATACCTCCCTGTCTCTCTAACCCCCATCCACTCATCCCTACACACCTCCCTGTCTCTGTAACCCCCATCCCCCATCACTACACACGTCCCCGTCTCTGTAACCCCCATCCACCCATTCCTACACACCTACCCGTCCCTTTAACCCCCATCCCCCCATCCCTACACACCTCCCTGTCTCTGTAACCCCCATCCACCCATTCCTACACACCTCCCTGTCTCTGTAACCCCCATCCACCCATTCCTACACACCTCCCTGTCTCTGTAACCCCCATCCCCCCATTCCTACAGACCTCCCTGTCTCTGTTCACAACAGAGGGATGGGAACCAGTGCACCCCAACAGGGGTGTAAAGTGAGGGTAGAAGCAAAAAGTACTAAGGAGAAAAGTAAAAGTGGCAGGCCGACAAATCCAGGGCAAGCATTAAAAAGGGCCACTTTTCAACATAATTGTATAAGGGCTAAGAGAGTTGTAAAAGAGCGCCTGAAGGCTTTATGTGTCAATGCAAGGAGCATTCGTAACAAGGCGGATGAATTGAAAGTGCAGATTGTTATTAATGATTATGATATAGTTGGGATCACAGAGACATGGCTCCAGGGTGACCAGGGATGGGAGCTCAACGTTCAGGGATATTCAATATTCAGGAGGGATAGACATGAAGGAAGGGGAGGTGGGGTGGCGTTGCTGGTTAAAGAAGAGATTAACGCAATAGAAAGGAAGGACATAAGCCGGGAAGATGTGGAATCGATATGGGTAGAGCTGCGTAACACTAAGGGGCAGAAGACGCTGGTGGGAATTGTGTACAGGCCACCTAACAGTAGTAGTGAGGTCGGAGATGGTATTAAACAGGAAATTAGAAATGTGTGCAATAAAGGAACAGCAGTTATAATGGGTGACTTCAATCTACATGTAGATTGGGTGAACCAAATTGGTAAAGGTGCTGAGGAAGAGGATTTCTTGGAATGTATGCGGGATGGTTTTTTGAACCAACATGTCGAGGAACCAACTAGAGAGCAGGCTATTCTAGACTGGGTTTTGAGCAATGAGGAAGGGTTAATTAGCAATCTTGTCATGAGAGGCCCCTTGGGTGAGAGTGACCATAATATGGTGGAATTCTTCATTAAGATGGAGAGTGACATAGTTAATTCAGAAACAAAGGTTCTGAACTTAAAGAGGGGTAACTTTGAAGGTATGAGACGTGAATTAGCTAAGATAGACTGGCAAATGACACTTAAAGGATTGATGGTGGATATGCAATGGCAAGCATTTAAAGGTTGCGTGGATGAACTACAACAATTGTTCATCCCAGTTTGGCAAAAGAATAAATCAAGGAAGGTAGTGCACCCGTGGCTGACAAGAGAAATTAGGGATAGTATCAATTCCAAAGAAGAAGCATACAAATTAGCCAGAAAAAGTGGCTCACCTGAGGACTGGGAGAAATTCAGAGTTCAGCAGAGGAGGACAAAGGGCTTAATTAGGAAGGGGAAAAAAGATTATGAGAGAAAACTGGCAGGGAACATAAAAACTGACTGTAAAAGCTTTTATAGATATGTAAAAAGGAAAACACTGGTAAAGATAAATGTCGGTCCCCTACAGACAGAAACAGGTGAATTGATTATGGGGAGCAAGGACATGGCAGACCAATTGAATAATTACTTTGGTTCTGTCTTCACTAAGGAGGACATAAATAATCTTCCAGAAATAGTAAGGGACAGAGGGTCCAGTGAGATGGAGGAACTGAGTGAAATACATGTTAGTAGGGAAGTGGTGTTAGGTAAATTGAGAGGATTAAAGGCAGATAAATCCCCAGGGCCAGATGGTCTGCATCCCAGAGTGCTTAAGGAAGTAGCCCAAGAAACAGTGGATGCATTAGTGATAATTTTTCAAAACTCGTTAGATTCTGGACTAGTTCCTGAGGATTGGAGGGTGGCTAATGTAACCCCACTTTTTAAAAAAGGAGGGAGAGAGAAACCGGGGAATTATAGACCGGTTATCCTAACGTCGGTGGTGGGGAAACTGCTGGAGTCAGTTATCAAGGATGTGATAACAGCACATTTGGAAAGCGGTGAAATGATCGGACAAAGTCAGCATGGATTTGTGAAAGGGAAATCATGTCTGACGAATCTCATAGAATTTTTTGAGGATGTAACTAGTAGAGTGGATAGGGGAGAACCAGTGGATGTGGTATATTTGGATTTTCAAAAGGCTTTTGACAAGGTCCCACACAGGAGATTAGTGTGCAAACTTAAAGCACACGGTATTGGGGGTAAGGTATTGGTGTGGGTGGAGAATTGGTTAGCAGACAGGAAGCAAAGAGTGGGAATAAACGGGACCTTTTCAGAATGGCAGGCGGTGACTAGTGGGGTACCGCAAGGCTCAGTACTGGGACCCCAGTTGTTTACAATATATATTAATGACTTGGATGAGGGAATTAAATGCAGCATCTCCAAGTTTGCGGATGACACGAAGCTGGGTGGCAGTGTTAGGAGTGAGGAGGATGCTAAGAGGATGCGGGGTGACTTGGATAGGTTGGGTGAGTGGGCAAATTCATGGCAGATGCAATTTAATGTGGATAAATGTGAAGTTATCCACTTTGGTGGCAAAAATAGGAAAACAGATTATTATCTGAATGGTGGCTGATTAGGAAAAGGGGAGGTGCAACGAGACCTGGGTGTCATTATACACCAGTCATTGAAAGTGTGCATACAGGTACAGCAGGCAGTGAAAAAGGCGAATGGTATGCTGGCATTCATAGCGAGAGGATTCGAGTACAGGAGCAGGGAGGTACTACTGCAGTTGTACAAGGCCTTGGTGAGACCACACCTGGAGTATTGTGTGCAGTTTTGGTCCCCTAATCTGAGGAAGGACATCTTTGCCATAGAGGGAGTACAAAGAAGGTTCACCAGATTGATTCCTGGGATGGCAGGACTTTCATATGAAGAAAGACTGGATGAACTGGGCTTGTACTCGTTGGAATTTAGAAGATTGAGGGGGGATCTGATTGAAACGTATAAGATCCTAAAGGGATTGGACAGGCTAGATGCAGGAAGATTGTTCCCAAGGTTGGGGAAGTCCAGAACGAGGGGTCACAGTTTAAGGATAAAGGGGAAGCCTTTTAGGACCGAGATTAGGAAAAACTTCACAGAGAGTGGTGAATCTGTGGAATTCTCTGCCACAGGAAACTGTTGAGGCCAGTTCATTGGCTATATTTAAGAGGGAGTTAGATATGGCCCTTGTGGCTACAGGGGTCAGGGGGTATGGAGGAAAGGCTGGGGCGGGGTTCTGAGTTGGATGATCAGCCATGATCATAATAAATGGCGGTGCAGGCTCGAAGGGCCGAATGGCCTACTCCTGCCCTATTTTCTATGTTTCTATGTTTCTATTTTCTATGTTTCTATATCCCCATCCCTACACACCTCCGTCTCTGTAACCCCAATCCTCCCATCCCTACACACATCCCTGTCTCTGTAACCCCTATCCCCCCATTCCTACACACCTCCCTGTCTCAGTAACCCCCATCCCCCCATTTCTACACAACTCCCCAACTCTGAAACCCCCATCCCCCCATACTTACACACCTCCCCATCTCTGTAACACCCATCCCTTCATCCCTACACAGCTCCCCGTCTCTGTAACCTCCATCCACCCATTCCTACACACCTCCCTGTTTCTGTAACACCCATCCACCCATCCTTACACACCTCCGTCTCTGTAACCCCCATCTCCCCATCCCTACGCACCCCCCATCTCTGTAACCCCCATCCCCCATTCCTACATACCTACCTGTCTCTGTAAGCCCCATATCCCCAACCCTACACACCTCCCCATCTCAGTGACCCCCATCTCCCCATCCCTACACACATCCCCGTCTCTGTATGCCTATACTCCCCATCCCTACACACCACCCTGTCTCTTTAACCCCCATCCCTCTATCCCTACACAGCTCCCCGTCTCTGTAACCAACATCCACCCATTCCTACACACCTCCCTGTCTCTGTAACACCATCCCCCCATTCCTACACACTTCCCTGTCTCTGTAACCCCCATCTCCCCATTTCTACACACCTTCCCATCCCTGTAACCCCTGTCCCCCCATTCTTACACACATTCCTGTCTCTGTAGCCCCATCCCCCCATTCCTACACACCTCCCTGTCTCTGTAACCCCCATCCCCTCATTTCTACATACCGCTCCATCTCTGTAACCCCCATCTCCCATTCCCTACACACCTCCTAGTCTCTGTAGCCCCCAACCCCCATCACTACACACCTCCCCATCTCTGTAACCGCTATCCCCCCATTCCTACACACCTCCCCGTCCCTGTAACCCCCAACCACATCTCTACACAGCTGCATATCTCTGTAAACCCCATCCCCCCATTCCTACACACCGCCCCATCTCTGTAACCCCCATCCCTCCATTCCTACACACCTCCCCATCTCTGTAGCCCCCATCCCCCCATACCTACACACCTCCCCATCTCTGTAACACCCATCCTCCAACTTCTACACACCTCCCTTCCTCTGTAACCCCTATCACCCCATACCTACACACCTCCCCATCCCTGTACCCCAATAACCATCCCTGCACACCACCCTGTCTCAGTAACTCCCATATCCTCATCCCTACACACCTCCCTGTCTCTGTAACCCCCATCCCTCCATCCCTACACAGCTCCCCGTCTCTGTAACCTCCGTCCACCCATTCCTACACACCTCCCTGTCTCTGTAACCCCTATCCACCCATCCCTACACACCTCCCTGTCTCTGTGACCCCCATCACCCCATCCCTACACACCTCCCCATCGCTGTAACCCCCATCCCCTAATCCTACACACCTACCTGTCTCTGTAACCCCCACCCCCCATTCCTACACACCTCCCCGTCTCTGTAACCCCCATCCCCCATTCCTACACACCTCCCTGTCTCTGTGACGCCCATCTCCCCATTCATACACACCTCCCTGTCTCAGTAACCCCCATATCTTCATCCCTATACACCTCCCCGTCCGTGTAACCCCCATCCCCCCATTCCTACACACCTCCCCGTCTCTGTAACCCCCATCCCCCCATTCCTAAACACCTCCCCGTCCCTGTAACCCCCATCCCCCCATTCCTACACACCTCCCCGTCTCTGTAACCCCCAACACCCATCCCTACACACCTCCTCGTCTCTGTAACCCCGATTCCCATGCCTACACATCTCCCTGTGTCTGTAACCCCCATCCTCCATTCCTACACACCTCCCTGTCTCTGTAACCCCCACCCCCCCATTCTTACACACCTCCCTGTCTCTGTAACCACCATCCCTCCATCCCTACACACCTCCCCATCTCTGTAACCGCTATCCCCCCATTCCTACACACCTCCCCGTCCCTGTAACCCCCAACCACATCTCTACACAGCTGCATATCTCTGTAAACCCCATCCCCCCATTCCTACACACCGCCCCATCTCTGTAACCCCCATCCCTCCATTCCTACACACCTCCCCATCTCTGTAGCCCCCATCCCCCCATACCTACACACCTCCCCATCTCTGTAACACCCATCCTCCAACTTCTACACACCTCCCTTCCTCTGTAACCCCTATCACCCCATACCTACACACCTCCCCATCCCTGTACCCCAATAACCATCCCTGCACACCACCCTGTCTCAGTAACTCCCATATCCTCATCCCTACACACCTCCCTGTCTCTGTAACCCCCATCCCTCCATCCCTACACAGCTCCCCGTCTCTGTAACCTCCGTCCACCCATTCCTACACACCTCCCTGTCTCTGTAACCCCTATCCACCCATCCCTACACACCTCCCTGTCTCTGTAACCCCCATCCCCCATCACTACACACGTCCCCGTCTCTGTAACCCCCATCCACCCATTCCTACACACCTACCCGTCCCTTTAACCCCCATCCCCCCATCCCTACACACCTCCCTGTCTCTGTAACCCCCATCCACCCATTCCTACACACCTCCCTGTCTCTGTAACCCCCATCCACCCATTCCTACACACCTCCCTGTCTCTGTAACCCCCATCCCCCCATTCCTACAGACCTCCCTGTCTCTGTTCACAACAGAGGGATGGGAACCAGTGCACCCCAACAGGGGTGTAAAGTGAGGGTAGAAGCAAAAAGTACTAAGGAGAAAAGTAAAAGTGGCAGGCCGACAAATCCAGGGCAAGCATTAAAAAGGGCCACTTTTCAACATAATTGTATAAGGGCTAAGAGAGTTGTAAAAGAGCGCCTGAAGGCTTTATGTGTCAATGCAAGGAGCATTCGTAACAAGGCGGATGAATTGAAAGTGCAGATTGTTATTAATGATTATGATATAGTTGGGATCACAGAGACATGGCTCCAGGGTGACCAGGGATGGGAGCTCAACGTTCAGGGATATTCAATATTCAGGAGGGATAGACATGAAGGAAGGGGAGGTGGGGTGGCGTTGCTGGTTAAAGAAGAGATTAACGCAATAGAAAGGAAGGACATAAGCCGGGAAGATGTGGAATCGATATGGGTAGAGCTGCGTAACACTAAGGGGCAGAAGACGCTGGTGGGAGTTGTGTACAGGCCACCTAACAGTAGTAGTGAGGTCGGAGATGGTATTAAACAGGAAATTAGAAATGTGTGCAATAAAGGAACAGCAGTTATAATGGGTGACTTCAATCTACATGTAGATTGGGTGAACCAAATTGGTAAAGGTGCTGAGGAAGAGGATTTCTTGGAATGTATGCGGGATGGTTTTTTGAACCAACATGTCGAGGAACCAACTAGAGAGCAGGCTATTCTAGACTGGGTTTTGAGCAATGAGGAAGGGTTAATTAGCAATCTTGTCATGAGAGGCCCCTTGGGTGAGAGTGACCATAATATGGTGGAATTCTTCATTAAGATGGAGAGTGACATAGTTAATTCAGAAACAAAGGTTCTGAACTTAAAGAGGGGTAACTTTGAAGGTATGAGACGTGAATTAGCTAAGATAGACTGGCAAATGACACTTAAAGGATTGATGGTGGATATGCAATGGCAAGCATTTAAAGGTTGCGTGGATGAACTACAACAATTGTTCATCCCAGTTTGGCAAAAGAATAAATCAAGGAAGGTAGTGCACCCGTGGCTGACAAGAGAAATTAGGGATAGTATCAATTCCAAAGAAGAAGCATACAAATTAGCCAGAAAAAGTGGCTCACCTGAGGACTGGGAGAAATTCAGAGTTCAGCAGAGGAGGACAAAGGGCTTAATTAGGAAGGGGAAAAAAGATTATGAGAGAAAACTGGCAGGGAACATAAAAACTGACTGTAAAAGCTTTTATAGATATGTAAAAAGGAAAACACTGGTAAAGATAAATGTCGGTCCCCTACAGACAGAAACAGGTGAATTGATTATGGGGAGCAAGGACATGGCAGACCAATTGAATAATTACTTTGGTTCTGTCTTCACTAAGGAGGACATAAATAATCTTCCAGAAATAGTAAGGGACAGAGGGTCCAGTGAGATGGAGGAACTGAGTGAAATACATGTTAGTAGGGAAGTGGTGTTAGGTAAATTGAGAGGATTAAAGGCAGATAAATCCCCAGGGCCAGATGGTCTGCATCCCAGAGTGCTTAAGGAAGTAGCCCAAGAAACAGTGGATGCATTAGTGATAATTTTTCAAAACTCGTTAGATTCTGGACTAGTTCCTGAGGATTGGAGGGTGGCTAATGTAACCCCACTTTTTAAAAAAGGAGGGAGAGAGAAACCGGGGAATTATAGACCGGTTATCCTAACGTCGGTGGTGGGGAAACTGCTGGAGTCAGTTATCAAGGATGTGATAACAGCACATTTGGAAAGCGGTGAAATGATCGGACAAAGTCAGCATGGATTTGTGAAAGGGAAATCATGTCTGACGAATCTCATAGAATTTTTTGAGGATGTAACTAGTAGAGTGGATAGGGGAGAACCAGTGGATGTGGTATATTTGGATTTTCAAAAGGCTTTTGACAAGGTCCCACACAGGAGATTAGTGTGCAAACTTAAAGCACACGGTATTGGGGGTAAGGTATTGGTGTGGGTGGAGAATTGGTTAGCAGACAGGAAGCAAAGAGTGGGAATAAACGGGACCTTTTCAGAATGGCAGGCGGTGACTAGTGGGGTACCGCAAGGCTCAGTACTGGGACCCCAGTTGTTTACAATATATATTAATGACTTGGATGAGGGAATTAAATGCAGCATCTCCAAGTTTGCGGATGACACGAAGCTGGGTGGCAGTGTTAGGAGTGAGGAGGATGCTAAGAGGATGCGGGGTGACTTGGATAGGTTGGGTGAGTGGGCAAATTCATGGCAGATGCAATTTAATGTGGATAAATGTGAAGTTATCCACTTTGGTGGCAAAAATAGGAAAACAGATTATTATCTGAATGGTGGCTGATTAGGAAAAGGGGAGGTGCAACGAGACCTGGGTGTCATTATACACCAGTCATTGAAAGTGTGCATACAGGTACAGCAGGCAGTGAAAAAGGCGAATGGTATGCTGGCATTCATAGCGAGAGGATTCGAGTACAGGAGCAGGGAGGTACTACTGCAGTTGTACAAGGCCTTGGTGAGACCACACCTGGAGTATTGTGTGCAGTTTTGGTCCCCTAATCTGAGGAAGGACATCTTTGCCATAGAGGGAGTACAAAGAAGGTTCACCAGATTGATTCCTGGGATGGCAGGACTTTCATATGAAGAAAGACTGGATGAACTGGGCTTGTACTCGTTGGAATTTAGAAGATTGAGGGGGGATCTGATTGAAACGTATAAGATCCTAAAGGGATTGGACAGGCTAGATGCAGGAAGATTGTTCCCAAGGTTGGGGAAGTCCAGAACGAGGGGTCACAGTTTAAGGATAAAGGGGAAGCCTTTTAGGACCGAGATTAGGAAAAACTTCACAGAGAGTGGTGAATCTGTGGAATTCTCTGCCACAGGAAACTGTTGAGGCCAGTTCATTGGCTATATTTAAGAGGGAGTTAGATATGGCCCTTGTGGCTACAGGGGTCAGGGGGTATGGAGGAAAGGCTGGGGCGGGGTTCTGAGTTGGATGATCAGCCATGATCATAATAAATGGCGGTGCAGGCTCGAAGGGCCGAATGGCCTACTCCTGCCCTATTTTCTATGTTTCTATGTTTCTATTTTCTATGTTTCTATATCCCCATCCCTACACACCTCCGTCTCTGTAACCCCAATCCTCCCATCCCTACACACATCCCTGTCTCTGTAACCCCTATCCCCCCATTCCTACACACCTCCCTGTCTCAGTAACCCCCATCCCCCCATTTCTACACAACTCCCCAACTCTGAAACCCCCATCCCCCCATACTTACACACCTCCCCATCTCTGTAACACCCATCCCTTCATCCCTACACAGCTCCCCGTCTCTGTAACCTCCATCCACCCATTCCTACACACCTCCCTGTTTCTGTAACACCCATCCACCCATCCTTACACACCTCCGTCTCTGTAACCCCCATCTCCCCATCCCTACGCACCCCCCATCTCTGTAACCCCCATCCCCCATTCCTACATACCTACCTGTCTCTGTAAGCCCCATATCCCCAACCCTACACACCTCCCCATCTCAGTGACCCCCATCTCCCCATCCCTACACACATCCCCGTCTCTGTATGCCTATACTCCCCATCCCTACACACCACCCTGTCTCTTTAACCCCCATCCCTCTATCCCTACACAGCTCCCCGTCTCTGTAACCAACATCCACCCATTCCTACACACCTCCCTGTCTCTGTAACACCATCCCCCCATTCCTACACACTTCCCTGTCTCTGTAACCCCCATCTCCCCATTTCTACACACCTTCCCATCCCTGTAACCCCTGTCCCCCCATTCTTACACACATTCCTGTCTCTGTAGCCCCATCCCCCCATTCCTACACACCTCCCTGTCTCTGTAACCCCCATCCCCTCATTTCTACATACCGCTCCATCTCTGTAACCCCCATCTCCCATTCCCTACACACCTCCTAGTCTCTGTAGCCCCCAACCCCCATCACTACACACCTCCCCATCTCTGTAACCGCTATCCCCCCATTCCTACACACCTCCCCGTCCCTGTAACCCCCAACCACATCTCTACACAGCTGCATATCTCTGTAAACCCCATCCCCCCATTCCTACACACCGCCCCATCTCTGTAACCCCCATCCCTCCATTCCTACACACCTCCCCATCTCTGTAGCCCCCATCCCCCCATACCTACACACCTCCCCATCTCTGTAACACCCATCCTCCAACTTCTACACACCTCCCTTCCTCTGTAACCCCTATCACCCCATACCTACACACCTCCCCATCCCTGTACCCCAATAACCATCCCTGCACACCACCCTGTCTCAGTAACTCCCATATCCTCATCCCTACACACCTCCCTGTCTCTGTAACCCCCATCCCTCCATCCCTACACAGCTCCCCGTCTCTGTAACCTCCGTCCACCCATTCCTACACACCTCCCTGTCTCTGTAACCCCTATCCACCCATCCCTACACACCTCCCTGTCTCTGTGACCCCCATCACCCCATCCCTACACACCTCCCCATCGCTGTAACCCCCATCCCCTAATCCTACACACCTACCTGTCTCTGTAACCCCCACCCCCCATTCCTACACACCTCCCCGTCTCTGTAACCCCCATCCCCCATTCCTACACACCTCCCTGTCTCTGTGACGCCCATCTCCCCATTCATACACACCTCCCTGTCTCAGTAACCCCCATATCTTCATCCCTATACACCTCCCCGTCCGTGTAACCCCCATCCCCCCATTCCTACACACCTCCCCGTCTCTGTAACCCCCATCCCCCCATTCCTAAACACCTCCCCGTCCCTGTAACCCCCATCCCCCCATTCCTACACACCTCCCCGTCTCTGTAACCCCCAACACCCATCCCTACACACCTCCTCGTCTCTGTAACCCCGATTCCCATGCCTACACATCTCCCTGTGTCTGTAACCCCCATCCTCCATTCCTACACACCTCCCTGTCTCTGTAACCCCCATCCCCCCATTCTTACACACCTCCCTGTCTCTGTAACCACCATCCCTCCATCCCTACACACCTCCCCATCTCTGTAACCGCTATCCCCCCATTCCTACACACCTCCCCGTCCCTGTAACCCCCAACCACATCTCTACACAGCTGCATATCTCTGTAAACCCCATCCCCCCATTCCTACACACCGCCCCATCTCGGTAACCCCCATCCCTCCATTCCTACACACCTCCCCATCTCTGTAGCCCCCATCCCCCCATACCTACACACCTCCCCATCTCTGTAACACCCATCCTCCAACTTCTACACACCTCCCTTCCTCTGTAACCCCTATCACCCCATACCTACACACCTCCCCATCCCTGTACCCCAATAACCATCCCTGCACACCACCCTGTCTCAGTAACTCCCATATCCTCATCCCTACACACCTCCCTGTCTCTGTAACCCCCATCCCTCCATCCCTACACAGCTCCCCGTCTCTGTAACCTCCGTCCACCCATTCCTACACACCTCCCTGTCTCTGTAACCCCTATCCACCCATCCCTACACACCTCCCTGTCTCTGTGACCCCCATCACCCCATCCCTACACACCTCCCCATCGCTGTAACCCCCATCCCCTAATCCTACACACCTACCTGTCTCTGTAACCCCCACCCCCCATTCCTACACACCTCCCCGTCTCTGTAACCCCCATCCCCCATTCCTACACACCTCCCTGTCTCTGTGACGCCCATCTCCCCATTCATACACACCTCCCTGTCTCAGTAACCCCCATATCTTCATCCCTATACACCTCCCCGTCCGTGTAACCCCCATCCCCCCATTCCTACACACCTCCCCGTCTCTGTAACCCCCATCCCCCCATTCCTAAACACCTCCCCGTCCCTGTAACCCCCATCCCCCCATTCCTACACACCTCCCCGTCTCTGTAACCCCCAACACCCATCCCTACACACCTCCTCGTCTCTGTAACCCCGATTCCCATGCCTACACATCTCCCTGTGTCTGTAACCCCCATCCTCCATTCCTACACACCTCCCTGTCTCTGTAACCCCCATCCCCCCATTCTTACACACATCTGCATTGATGTAACCCCCATCTCCCCATTCCTACATACCTCCCTGTCTCTGTAACCCCCATCCACCCATCCCTACACACCTCCCTGTCTTTGTGACCCCCATCCCCCACTTCCTACACACCTACCTGTCTCAGTAACTGCCATCCCCCCATTCCTAAACACCTCCCCGTCCCTGTAACCCCCATCCCCCCATTCTTACACACATCTGCATCGATGTAACCCCCATCTCCCCATTCCTACATACCTCCCTGTCTCTGTAACCCCCATCCACCCATCCCTACACACCTCCCTGTCTTTGTGACCCCCATCCCCCCATTCCTACACACCTCCCCGTCTCTGTAACCCCCATCCCCCATTCCTAAACACCTCCCCGTCCCTGTAACCCCCATCCCCCCATTCCTACACACCTCCCCGTCTCTGTAACCCCCAACACCCATCCCTACACACCTCCTCGTCTCTGTAACCCCGATTCCCATGCCTACACATCTCCCTGTGTCTGTAACCCCCATCCTCCATTCCTACACACCTCCCTGTCTCTGTTACCCCCATCCCCCCATTCTTACACACATCTGCATCGATGTAACCCCCATCTCCCCATTCCTACATACCTCCCTGTCTCTGTAACCCCCATCCACCCATCCCTACACACCTCCCTGTCTTTGTGACCCCCATCCCCCACTTCCTACACACCTACCTGTCTCAGTAACTGCCATCCACCCATTCCAACACACGTCCCGGTCTCAGTAACTCCCAACACTCCATCCCTACACACCTCCCTGTCTCTGTAACCCCCATCCACCCATCCCTATGCACCTCCCCATCTCTGTAACCCCCATCCCTCCGTACTTACACACATCTCTGTCACTGTAACCCCCATCCCCCATTCCTACATACCACTCCGTCTCTGTGACCCCCATCTCCCCATCCCTACACACCTCCCAGTCTCTGTAACCCCCATCCCCCATTCCTACACACCTCCCCATCTCTATAACACCCACCCTCCCATCCCTACACACCGCCCTGTCTCTGTAACCCCCATCCACCCATCCCTATGCACCTCCCCATCTCTGTAACCCCCATCCCTCCGTACTTACACACATCCCTGTCTCTGTAACCCCCATCCCCCATTCCTACATACCACTCCATCTCTGTAACCCCCATCTCCCCATCCCTACACACCTCCCAGTCTCTGTAACCCCCATCCCTCCGTACTTACACACATCCCTGTCTCTGTAACCCCCATCCCCTATCCCTACACACCTCCCTGTCTCTGTAACCCCGAACCCACATCCCTACACACCTCCCTGTCTCTGTAACCCTCAACCACCCATTCCTACACACCTCCCCGTCTCAGTAACTCCCATACCCCCATTCGTACACACCTCCCTCTCTGTAACCCCCATCTCCCCATCCCTACACACCTACCTGTCTCTGTGACCCCCATCTCCGCATTCCTACACACCTCCCTGTCTCTGTAACCCCCATCCCCCATCACTACACACATCCCCGTCTCTGTAACCCCCATCTCCCCATTCCTACACACTTCCCCGTCTCTGTAACCCCCATTCCCCACTTCTTACACACCTACCTGTCTCAGTAACTGCCATCCACCCATTCCTACACACCTCCTGGTCTCAGTAACTCACATCCCCCCATTCCTACACACCTACCCGTCCCTTTAACCCCCATCACCCCATCCCTACATACCTCCCCGTCTCAGTAACTCCCATCCATCCATTCCTACACACCTCCCCGTCCCTGTATCCCCCATCCCCAACCCTACACACCTCCCTGTCTCTGTAACCCCAATCCTCCCATCTCTACACACCTCCCTGTTTCTGTAACCCCATCCCCCCATTCCTACACACCGCCCTGTCTCTCTAACCCCTTTCCCACATCCCTACAAACCTTCCTGTCTCCGTAACAGCCATCTCCCCATTTCTATATACCTCCCAATCAATGTGAACCACATCCCCCCATTCCTACACACCTCATCGTCTCTGTAACACCCATCTCCCCATTCCTACAAACCTCCCTGTCTCTGTATCCGCCATATCCCATCCCCAGGCACGTCCCTGTCCCTGTAACCCCCATCTGCCTATCCCTACACACCTCCCTGTCTTAGTAACTCCCATATCCCCATCCCTGTAATCCCCCTCTCCCCATTCTTACACACATCCCTGTCTCTGTAACCCCCATCCTCCCATTCCTACACATCTCTGTCTCGCTAACTCCCATCCCTGCATTCCTACACACCTCCCTGTCTCTGTAACCCCCATTCACCCATCCCTATGCACCTCTCCATCCCTGTAACCCCCATCCCTCCGTTCTTACACACATCCCTGTCTCTGTAACCCCATCCCCCCATTCCTACACACCTCCCTGTCTCTGTAACCCCCATCCCCTCATTCCTACACACGTCGCTCTCTGTAACCCCTATCTCCCCATTCCTACACACCTCCCTGTCTCTGTAACCACCATCTCCCCATTCCTACACACCTCCCTGTCTCTGTAACCCCCATCCCCCATTCTTTCACACATCTGCATCGATGTAACCCCCATTCTCCCATTGCTACAAACCTCCCTGTCTCAGTAACTGCCATCCACCCATTCCTACACACCTCCAGGTCTCAGTAACTCACATCCCCCCATTCCTACACACCTACCCGTCCCTTTAACCCCCATCCCCCCATTCCTACACACCTCCCCGTCCCTGTAACCCCCATCCCCAACCCTACACAGCTCCCTGTCTCTGTAACCCCAATCCTCCCATCTCTACACACCTCCCTGTTTCTGTAACCCCCATCCCCCCATTCCTACACACCTCCCTGTCTCTCTGACCGCTTTCCCACATCACTACAAACCTTCCTGTCTCCGTAACTGCCATCTCCCGATTTCTACATACCTCCCCATCAATGTGAACCACATTCCCCCATTCCTACACACATCCCCATCTCTGTAACACCCATCCCCCCATTCCTACACACTTGCATGTCTCTGTGACCCCCATCTCCCCATTCCTACACACCTCCTCGTCTCTGTAACCCCCATCCCCGTATTCTTACACACATCTGCATCGATGTAACCCCCATCTCCCCATCCCGACATACCTCCCTGTCTCTCTAACCCCCATCCACCCATCCCTACGCACCTCCCCGTCTCTGTAATCCCATCTCCCCATTCCTACACACCTCCCCGTCTCAGTAACCCCCATCCACTCATTCCTACGCACCTCCCCGTCCCTCTAACCCCCATTCCCAAACCTACACACCTCCCTGTCTCTGTAACCCCAATCCTCCCATCTCTACACACCTCCCTGTCTCTCTGTCCCCTTTCCCACATCACTACAAACCTTCCTGTCTCCGTAACTGCCATATCCCCATTTCTACATACCTCCCCATCAATGTGAACCACATTCCCCCATTCCTACACACATCCCCATCTCTGTAACACCCATCCCCCCATTCCTACACACTTGCATGTCTCTGTGACCCCCATCTCCCCATTCCTACACACCTCGTCGTCTCTGTAACCCCCATCCCCGTATTCTTACACACATCTGCATCGATGTAACCCCCATCTCCCCATCCCGACATACCTCCCTTTCTCTCTAACCCCCATCCACCCATCCCTACGCACCTCCCCGTCTCTGTAATCCCATCTCCCCATTCCTACACACCTCCCCGTCTCAGTAACCCCCATTCACTCATTCCTACGCACCTCCCCGTCCCTCTAACCCCCATCCCCAAACCTACACACCTCCCTGTCTCTGTAACCCCAATCCTCCCATCTCTACACACCTCCCTGTCTCTCTGTCCCCTTTCCCACATCACTACAAACCTTTCTGTCTCCGTAACTGCCATATCCCCATTTCTACATACCTCCCCATCAATGTGAACCACATTCCCCCATTCCTACACACATCCCCATCTCTGTAACACCCATCCCCCCATTCCTACACACCTCCCCGTCCCTGTAACCCCCATTCCCCCATTCCTACACACCTCCCTATCTCTGTAACCCCCAGTGCCCCATTCCTACATCCCTCCCCGTCCCTTTAATCCCCATCCCCCATTCCTACACACCTCCCTGTCTCTGTAATCACATCCCCCCATTCCTACAACCACCCTGTCTCTGTAACCCCCATCCACCATTCCTACACACCTCCATGTCTGTATAACCCCTATCCCCCCATTGCTACGCACCTCCCCATCCCTGTAACCGCCTCCTCCCATCCCTACACACCTCCCTGTAACTGTAACCCCCATCCAACATTCCTACAAACCTGCCTGTTTCAGTAACCTCCATCCCCCCATTCCTACACACATCCCTGTCTCTGTAACCCCCATCCACCCATCCCTACACACCTCCCTGTCTCTGTAACCCCCATCCCCCATCACTACACACATCCCCGTCTCTGTAACTCCCATCCCCCCATTTCTACACACCTACCCGTCCCTTTAACCCCCATCCCCCCATCCCTACACACCTCCCTGTCTCTGTAACCCCCATCTTCCCATCCCTACACACCTCCTTGTCTCTGTAACACCCATCCACCCATTCCTACACACTTCCCGGTCTCAGTAACCCCCATCCCCCCATTCCTACATAGCTCCCTCTCTGTAACCCCCCCTCTCCCCATCCCTACACACCTCCCTGTCTTTGTAACCCCCATTTCCCATCACTACACACGTCCCCGTCTCTGTAACTCCCATCCCCCCATTCTACACACCTACCCGTCCCTTTAACCCCCATCCCCCCATCCCTACACACCTCCCTGTCTCTGTAACCCCCATCCCCCCATCTCTACACACCTCCCTGTCTCTGTAACACCCATCCACCCATTCCTACACATCTCCCTTTCTCAGTAACCCCCATCCCCCATCCCTACACACCTCCCTGTCTCTGTAACCCCGATCCCCCCATTCCTAAATGCCTCGCTGTCTCTGAAACCCTGAACCCACATCCGTACACACCTCCCTGTCTCTGTAACCCCCATCTACCCCTTCCTACCCACCTCCCGGTCTCAGTAACTCCCATCCCCCCATTCCTACACATCTCCCGGTCTCAGTAACTCCCATCCCCCCATTCCTACACACCTCCCTCTCTGTAACCCCCATCTCCCCATCCCTACACACCTCCTCATCTCTGTAATCCCCATCACCCCAACCCTACACACCTCCCTGTCTCTGTAGCCCCTTTCCCCCATCCCTACAAACCTCCCTGTCTCCGTAACTGCCATCTCCCCATTCCTAAATACCTCCCCATCTAATTGAACCACATTCCCCCATTGCTACACACCTCCCTATCTCTGTAACCCCCATCCCCCCATTCCTACACACCTCCCCATCTATGTAACCCCCATCCCCCCATTCCTACACACATCCCTATCTTAGTAACCCCCATCCCCCCATTCCTACACACCTCCCCGTCCCTGTAACCCCCATTCCCCTATTCCTACAACCTCCCTGTCTCTGTAACCCCCATCCCCCATTCCTACACACCTCCCCGTCCCTGTAACCCCCATTCCCCTATTCCTACAACCTCCCTGTCTCTGTAACCCCCATTCCCCATTCCTACACACCTCCCCATCCCTCTAAACCCCTTCCCCCATTCCTACACACCTCCCTGTCCCTGTAACCCCCATCCCCCCATCCCTGCACACCTCCTCGTCTCTGTAACCCCGATTCCCATGCCTACACATCTCCCTGTGTCTGTTACCCCCATCCTCCATTCCTACACACCTCCCAGTCTCTGTAACCCCCATCCCCATTCCTACACACCTCCCCATCTCTATAACACCCACCTTCCCATCCCTACACACCTCCCTGTCTCTCTAACCCCCATCCACCCATCCCTACACACCTCCCTGTCTCTGTAACCCCCATTCCCCATCACTACACACGTCCCCGTCTCTGTAACGCCCATCCCCCCATTTCTACACACCTACCCGTCCCTTTAACCCCCATCCCCCCATCCCTACACACCTCCCTGTCTCTGTAACCCCCATCACCCCATCCCTACACACCTCCCTGTCTTTGTAATACCCATCCACCCATTCCTACACACTTCCCGGTCGCAGTAACCCCCATCCCCCCATTCCTACATAGCTCCCTCTCTGTAACCCCCCTCTCCCCATCCCTACACACCTCCCCATCTCTGTAATCCCCATCACCCCATCCCTACGCACCTCCCTGTCTCTGTAACCACCAACCCCCATCCCTGCACACCTCCCCGTCTCTGTAACCGCTTTCCCCCATTCCCTCACACCTCCCCGTCCCTGTAACCCCCATACCCATCCCTACACACCTCCATATCTCTGTAACCCCCATCCCCCCATTCCTACACTCCTCCCTGTCTTTGTAACCCCTTTCCCCCATCCCTACAAACCTCCCTGTCTCCGTAACTGCCATCTCCCCATTCCTACATACCTCCCCATCGATGTGAACCACATTCCCCCATCCCTACACACCTCCCTGTCTCTGTAACCCCCATTGCCCCATTCCTACACACCTCCCCGTCCCTTTACCCGCCATCCCCGCATTCCTACAACCTCCCTGTCTCTGTAACCCCCATTGCCCCATTCCTACACACCTCCCCATCCCTTTACCCGCCATCCCCGCATTCCTACAACCTCCATGTCTCTGTAACCCCCATCACCCCATTCCTACACACCTCCTGGTCTCAGTAACTCCTATCCACCCATTCCTACACACTTCCCTGTCTCAGTAACTCCCATCCCCCCATTCCTAGGCACCTCCCCGTCCCTGTAACCCCCATTCCCCCATTCCTACACACCTACCCGTCCCTTTAACCCCCATCCCCATTCCTACGCACCCCCGTCTCTGTAACCCCCATTGCCCCATTCCTACACACCTCCCCGTCCCTTTACCCCCCGTCCTCGCATTCCTACAACCTCCCTGTCTCAGTAACTCCCATCCCCCCATTCCTAGGCACCTCTCCGTCCCTGTAACCCCCCTTCCTCCATTCCTACACACCTCCCCGTCCCTGTAACCCCCATCCCCCATTCCTACACACCTCCCCGTCCCCCCATTCCTACACACCTCCCCGTCCCTGTAACCCCCATCCCCATCCCTACGCACCTCCCTGTCTCTGTAACCCCAATGCTCCCATCTCTACACACCTCCCTGTTTCTGTAACCCCCATCCGCCCATTCCTGCAGACCTCCCTGTCTCTGCATCCCCTTTCCCCCATCCCTACAAACCTTCCTGTCTCCGTAACTGCCATTTCCCCATTTCTACATACCTCCCCATCGATGTGAACCACATTCCCCCATCCCTACACACCTCCCTGTCTCTGTAACCCCCATTGCCCCATTCCTACACACCTCACCGTCCCTGTAACCCCCATCCCCCCATTCCTACACACCTCCCCGTCCCTGTAACCCCCATTCCCCCATTCCTACACACCTACCCGTCCCTTTAACCCCCATCCCCGCATCCCTACACACCTCTCTGTCTCTGTAACCCCCATCACCCCATCCCTACTCACCTCCCCATCTCTGTAACCCCCATTGCCCCATTCCTACACACCTCCCCGTCTCTTTACCCCCCATCCCCGCATTCCTACAACCTCCCTGTCTCTGTAACCCCCATCCCCCATTCCTACACACCTCCCCATCCCTGTAAACCCCTTCCCCCATTCCTACACACCTCCCCGTCCCTGTAAACCCCATCCCCCCATTCCTACACACCTCCATGTCTCTGTAACCCCCAGCACCCCATTCCTACACACCTCCCCGTCCCTGTAAACCCCATCCCCCCATTCCTACACACCTCCTGGTCTCAGTAACTCCTATCCACCCATTCCTACACATTTCCCGGTCTCAGTAACTCCCATCCTCCCATTCCTACACACCTCCCCGTCCCTTTAACCCCCACCCCCCATTCCTACGCACCTCCCTGTCTCTGTAACCCCCATTGCCCCATTCCTACACACCTCCCCGTCCCTTTACCCCCATCCCCGCATTCCTACAACCTCCCTGTCTCTGTAACCCCCATCCCTCCATTCCTACACACCTCCCCATCCCTGTAAACCCCTTCCCCCATTCCTACACACCTCCCCGTCCCTGTAAACCCCATCCCCCCATTCCTACACACCTCCATGTCTCTGTAACCCCCAGCACCCCATTCCTACACACCTCCCCGTCCCTGTAAACCCCATCCCCCCATTCCTACACACCTCCTGGTCTCAGTAACTCCTATCCACCCATTCCTACACATTTCCCGGTCTCAGTAACTCCCATCCTCCCATTCCTACACACCTCTCCGTCCCTGTAACCCCCATTCCCCCATTCCTCCATTCCTACACACCTCCCTGTCTCTGTAACCCCAATCCTCCCATCTCTACACACCTCCCTGTTTCTGTAACCCCCATTCGCCCATTCCTGCAGACCTCCCTGTCTCTGTATCCCCTTTCCCCCATCCCTACAAACCTTCCTGTCTCCGTAACTGCCATCTCCCCATTTCTACATACCTCCCCATCGATGTGAACCACATTCCCCCATTCCTACACACATCCCCTTCTCTGTAACCCCCATCCCCACATTCCTACACACCTCCCCATCCCTGTAACCCCCATTCCCCCATTCCTACACACCTCCCCATCTCTGTAACGCCCATCCCTCCATTCCTACACACCTCCCCATCTCTGTAACCCCCATCTCCCCATCGCTACACAGCTCCCTGTCTCTGTAACCCCTATCCCCTCATTCCTACACACCTCCCCATCCCTACACACCTCCCTGTCTCTGTAACCCCGATCCCCCCATTCCTAAATGCCTCGCTGTCTCTGAAATCCCCATCCCCCCATTTCTAAACGCTTCGCTGTCACTGTAACCCCGAACCCACATCCGTACACACCTCCCTGTCTCTGTAACCCCCATCTACCCCTTCCTACCCACCTCCCGGTCTCAGTAACTCCCATCCCCCCCTTCCTACCCACCTCCCGGTCTCAGTAACTCCCATCCCCCCATTCCTACACATCTCCCAGTCTCAGTAACTCCCATCCCCCCATTCCTACACACCTCCCTCTCTGTAACTCCCATCTCCCCATCCCTACACACCTCCCCGTCTCTGTAATCCCCATCACCCCATCCCTACACACCTCCCTGTCTCTGTAACCCCTTTCCCCCATCCCTACACACCTCCCTGTCTCCGTAACTGCCATCTCCCCATTCCTAAATACCTCCCCATCTAATTGAACCACATTCCCCCATTGCTACACACCTCCCTATCTCTGTAACCCCCATCCCCCCATTCCTACACACCTCCCCATCTATGTAACCCCCATCCCCCCATTCCTACACACCTCCCTATCCCTGTAACCCCCATCCCCATCCCTACCCACCTCCCGGTCTCAGTAACTCCCATCTCCCCATTCCTACATATCTCCCTAACTCTGTGAACCACAACCCCCCATCCCTACTCATCTCCCCATCTATGTTGAACCACATTCCTCCATTCCTACACACCTCCTTGTCTCTGTAACCCCCATCCCTACAGCCTTCCCCATCTCTGTAACAACTGTCCCTTTACCTTCTCCACCTCTGTAACACCCATTCCTACACCCCTCCCCACCTCTGTAACACCCGTTCCTACACCCCTCCCCACCTCTGTAAAACCCGTTCCTACACCCCTCCTCATTTCTGTAACACCCGTTCCTACACCCCTCCCCATCTCTGTAACCCTCGTCCCTACACCCCTCCCCATCTCTGTAACAACTGTCCCTACACCCCTCCCCATCTCTATAACCCTCGTCCCTACACCCCTCCCCATCTCTGTAACCCTCGTCCCTACTCCCCTCCCCATCTCTGTAACACACCGTTCCTACTCCCCTCCCCATCTCTGTAACAACTGTCCCTATACCCCTCCCCACCTCTGCAACACCCGTTCCTACACCCCTCCCCATCTCTGTAACAACTGTCCCTACACCCCTCCCCATCTCTGTAACCCTCGTCCCTATTCCCCTCTCCATCTCTGTAACACACCGTTCCTACTCCCCTCCCCATCTCTGTAACCCTCGTCCCTACTCCCCTCCCCATCTCTGTAACAACTGTCCCTATACCCCTCCCCACCTCTGCAACACCCGTTCCTACACCCCTCCCCATCACTGTAACACCCGTTCCTACACCCCTCCCCATCTCTGTAACACCCGTTCCTACACCCCTCCCCATCTCTTTAACACCCTGTTCCTACACCCCTCCCCATCTCTGTAACCCTCGTCCCTACACCCCTCCCCATCTCTGTAACAACTGTCCCTACACCCCTCCCCATCTCTGTAACCCTCGTCCCTACACCCCTCCCCATCTCTGTAACCCTCGCCCCTACTCCCCTCCCCATCTCTGTAACACACCGTTCCTACTCCCCTCCCCATCTCTGTAACCCTCGTCCCTACTCCCCTCCCCATCTCTGTAACACACCGTTCCTACTCCCCTCCCCATCTCTGTAACCCTCGTCCCTACTCCCCACCCCATCTCTGTAACAACTGTCCCTATACCCCTCCCCATCACTGTAACACCCGTTCCTACACCCCTCCCCATCTCTGTAACACCCTGTTCCTACACCCCTCCCCATCTCTGTAACCCTCATCCCTACTCCCCTCTCCATCTTTGTAACAACTGTCCCTACACCCCTCCCCATCTCTGTAACCCTCGCCCCTACTCCCCTCCCCATCTCTGTAACAACTGTCCCTATACCCCTCCCCACCTCTGCAACACCCGTTCCTACACCCCTCCCCATCACTATAACACCCGTTCCTACACCCCTCCCCATCTCTGTAACACCCGTTCCTACACCCCTCCCCATCTCTTTAACACCCTGTTCCTACACCCCCCATCTCTGTAACCCTCGTCCCTACACCCCTCCCCATCTCTGTAACAACTGTCCCTACACCCCTCCCCATCTCTGTAACCCTGGTCCCTACACCCCTCCCCATCTCTGTAACCCTCGCCCCTACTCCCCTCCCCATCTCTGTAACACACCGTTTCTACTCCCCTCCCCATCTCTGTAACCCTCGTCCCTACTCCCCTCCCCATCTCTGTAACAACTGTCCCTATACCCCTCCCCATCTCTGTAACACCCTGCTCCTACACCCCTCCCCATCACTGTAACACCCGTTCCTACACCCCTCCCCATCTCTGTAACACCCTGTTCCTACACCCCTCCCCATCTCCGTAACCCTCATCCCTACACCCCTCCCCATCACTATAACACCCGTTCCTACACCCCTCCCCATCTCTGTAACACCCGTTCCTACACCCCTCCCCATCTCTTTAACACCCTGTTCCTACACCCCTCCCCATCTCTGTAACCCTCGTCCCTACACCCCTCCCCATCTCTGTAACAACTGTCCCAACACCCCTCCCCATCTCTGTAACCCTCGTCCCTACACCCCTCCCCATCTCTGTAACCCTCGGCCCTACTCCCCTCCCCATCTCTGTAACACACCGTTCCTACTCCCCTCCCCATCTCTGTAACCCTCGTCCCTACTCCCCTCCCCATCTCTGTAACAACTGTCCCTATACCCCTCCCCACCTCTGCAACACCCGTTCCTACACCCCTCCCCATCTCTGTAACACCCTGTTCCTACACCCCTCCCCATCTCTGTGACCCTCATCCCTACACCCCTCCCCATCTCTGTAACAACTGTCCCTACACCCCTCCCCATCTCTGTAACCCTCGTCCCTACTCCCCTCTCCATCTCTGTAACAACTGTCCCTACACCCCTCCCCATCTCTGTAACCCTCGTCCCTACTCCCCTCCCCATCTCTGTAACACACCGTTCCTACTCCCCTCCCCATCTCTGTAACCCTCGTCCCTACACCCCACCCCATCTCTGAACCCCCGTCCCTACACCCCACCCCATCTCTGTCACCTCCATCCCCCCGTCCCTACACCCCTCCCTGTCTCTGTAACAACTGTCCCTATACCCCTCCCCACCTCTGCAACACCCGTTCCTACACCCCTCCCCATCTCTTTAACACCCTGTTCCTACACCCCTCCCCATCTCTGTAACCCTCATCCCTACACCCCTCCCCATCTCTGTAACAACTGTCCCTACACCCCTCCCCATCTCTGTAACCCTCGCCCCTACTCCCCTCCCCATCTCTGTAACCCTCGCCCATACTCCCCTCCCCATCTCTGTAACACACCGTTCCTACTCCCCTCCCCATCTCTGTAACCCTCGTCCCTACTCCCCTCCCCATCTCTGTAACAACTGTCCCTACACCCCTCCCCATCTCTGTAACCCTTGTCCCTACTCCCCTCTCCATCTCTGTAACAACTGTCCCTACACCCCTCCCCATCTCTGTAACCCTGTCCCTACTCCCCTCCCCATCTCTGTAACACACCGTTCCTACTCCCCTCCCCATCTCTGTAACCCTCGTCCCTACACCCCACCCCATCTCTGAACCCCCGTCCCTACACCCCACCCCATCTCTGTCACCTCCATCCCCCCGTCCCTACACCCCTCCCTGTCTCTGTAACAACTGTCCCTATACCCCTCCCCACCTCTGCAACACCCGTTCCTACACCCCTCCCCATCTCTTTAACACCCTGTTCCTACACCCCTCCCCATCTCTGTAACCCTCGTCCCTACACCCCTCCCCATCTCTGTAACAACTGTCCCTACACCCCTCCCCATCTCTGTAACCCTCGCCCCTACTCCCCTCCCCATCTCTGTAACCCTCGCCCATACTCCCCTCCCCATCTCTGTAACACACCGTTCCTACTCCCCTCCCCATCTCTGTAACCCTCGTCCCTACTCCCCTCCCCATCTCTGTAACAACTGTCCCTACACCCCTCCCCATCTCTGTAACCCTTGTCCCTACTCCCCTCTCCATCTCTGTAACAACTGTCCCTACACCCCTCCCCATCTCTGTAACCCTGTCCCTACTCCCCTCCCCATCTCTGTAACACACCGTTCCTACTCCCCTCCCCATCTCTGTAACCCTCGTCCCTACACCCCACCCCATCTCTGAACCCCCGTCCCTACACCCCACCCCATCTCTGTCACCTCCATCTCCCCTGTCCCTACACCCCTCCCTGTCTCTGTAACAACTGTCCCTATACCCCTCCCCACCTCTGCAACACCCGTTCCTACACCCCTCCCCATCTCTTTAACACCCTGTTCCTACACCCCTCCCCATCTCTGTAACCCTCGTCCCTACACCCCTCCCCATCTCTGTAACAACTGTCCCTACACCCCTCCCCATCTCTGTAACCCTCGTCCCTACACCCCTCCCCATCTCTGTAACCCTTGCCCCTACTCCCCTCCCCATCTCTGTAACACACCGTTCCTACTCCCCTCCCCATCTCTGTAACCCTCGTCCCTACTCCCCTCCCCATCTCTGTAACAACTGTACCTACACCCCTCCCCATCTCTGTAACCCTCGTCCCTACTCCCCTCTCCATCTCTGTAACAACTGTCCCTCCACCCCTCCCCATCTCTGTAACCCTCGTCCCTACTCCCCTCCCCATCTCTGTAACAACTGTACCTACACCCCTCCCCATCTCTGTAACCCTCGTCCCTACTCCCCTCTCCATCTCTGTAACAACTGTCCCTCCACCCCTCCCCATCTCTGTAACCCTCGTCCCTACTCCCCTCCCCATCTCTGTAACACACCGTTCCTACTCCCCTCCCCATCTCTGTAACCCTCATCCCTACACTCCTCCCCATCTCTGTAACACCCGTCCCTACACCCCACCCCATCTCTGAACCCCCGTCCCTACACCCCACCCCATCTCTGTCACCTCCATCCCCCCTGTCCCTACATCCCTCCCTGTCTCTGTAACCTCCCTCCCTCCATCCCTACACTTCTCTTCCTGTCTGTAACCTCTATCCCCCTCCCTCCCTAAACCCCTCCCTATCTCTGAACCACCATCCACCCCTCCCTATCTCAAAATTCCTGACCTCTCCCCAGTGGCTGGTTTCACTCTTACTTGGCGCGGTGTCTGCATTGTGATGGAGTTTCCCTGGCAACTGACTTTGACCACAGAGTAGTGGGACAAGTGCGCAATTTCTGGTTCAGCCCTTGGGTCCACCCAGTGGGAGGCCATTCGAGCCATCAATCCATGCTGGCCCTCCACATGAGCAACCTCTGATGTGTCTCTGTCTCCACAGACCCACTCACTCCCTATCTCCTCCTAAATGTCTTAACCCGTCGTTCTGAAACTGGGATCCATGGTTTTAGATGTGCTTTTGGGGTAGTACCTCTCCACATCGTTCCTTCCCACACCACCCCTCCCCACATTCCTCTATTGAGTGTTTTGCTTCTCAGTCAGAGCCCCCTCTCATTCTCCCAAACTCCAGAGCATTCTGGTCCACCTGCTTAATCTCTTCTCACGGGACAAACCCCTTCCCCCCACTTGTCCCAGGAATGAACTGAGCTGACCCACCAGCACCCCACCTTTCTCTGTCCTTCAGGGAGAAAGTGAGTGATATTAATTTCACTCCTCAACCTCTGCCGCTCCAGAGAAAACAACCCCAGTTTGTCCAACCTGTCCTAACAGCTCACACCCTCTACTCCAGGCAGCAACCTGGTGATTCCCTCACACATCCTTCCTGTCTGTGGGGTCCAGAACTAAATGCAACAGGCTCAGTAAGGAATGAGTCTGGGGGGCAGGGAGGAGTGTTGTGGGACACATGAAATTTGATTTATACACTACCTATAACAAGTATTCCCTCCCCCCCCCACTGGAAGTTTTCATATTTTATTGTTTTACAACATTGAATCACAGTGGATTTAATTTGGCTTTTTTGACACTGATCAGCAGAAAAAAGACTCTTGTCAGAGTGAAAACAGATCTCATCAAAGTGATCTAAACTAATTACAAAAATAAAATACAGAATAATTGATTGCATAAGTAGTTCCCCCCCCCTTTAAAATGACACACAAAATCATCAGTGGTGCAGTCAATTGGTGTTAGAAGTCACATAATCAGTTAAATGGAGATCACTGTGTGCAGTGAAGGTGTTTCCATTGACTGTAGTGAAACTACACCTGTATCCGGAAGGACCAACTGCTGGTGAGTCAGTATCCTGACAAAAACTACACCAGGAAGACAAAAGAACACTCCAAGCAACTCCACAAAAAGTTTATTGAAGAGCACAAGAAAATTTCCAAGTCACTGAATATCCCTTGAAGGACAGTTAAGTCAATCATCAAGAAATGGAAAGAACATGGCACAGCTGAGTATCTACCTAGAGCATGACGTCCTCAAAACTGAGTGACCGTGCTGTGTTCTTTCCAAGTGAGGGAGGTCACCAAGAGACCTGTGACAACCCTGGAGGAGTTGCAGGCTTCAGTGGCTGAGATGGGAGAGACTATGTATACAACATCTGTAAGCTTTAAGGGAGAGTGGCGAAGCGAAGGCCACTGTTGAAATAAATTCACATGAAATCTCAGCTAGAGTTTGCCAGAGGCATGTGGGAGACTCTCAAGTCTGCTGAAAGTAGGTTCTATTGTCTGATGAAACAAAAATTGACCATAAGACCATAAGACAAAGGAGCAGAAGTCGGCCATTCAGCTCATCAAGTCTGCTCCGTCATTTTATCATGAGCTGATCCAATCTCCCATTTAGTCCCACTCCCCCGCCTTCTCACCATAACCTTTGATGCCCTGGCTACTCAGATACCTATCAATCTCTGCCTTAAATACACCCAATGACTTGGCCTCCACTGCTGCCCGTGGCAACAAATTCCATAGTTTCACCACCCTCTGGCTAAAAAATTTCCTTACATTTCTGTTCCGAAAGGGTGTCCTTCAATCCTGAAGTCATGGCCTCTCGTACTAGACTCCCCCATCATGGGAAACAACTTTGCCACATCCACTCTGTCCATGCCTTTCAACATTCGAAATGTTTCTGTGAGGTCTCCCCTCATTCTTCTAAACTCCAAGGAATACAGTCCAAGAGCGGACAAACGTTCCTCATATGTTAACCCTCTCATTCCCAAGATCAGTCTAGTGAATCTTCTCTGTACCCTCTCCAACGTCAGCACATCCTTTCTTAAATAAGGAGACCAAAACTGCACACAGTACTCCAAATAAGGTGTCACCAGCGCATTATAGAGCCTCAACATCACATCCCTGCTCCAATACCCTATTCCTCTAGAAATGAATGCCAACATTGCATTCGCCTTCTTCACTACCGACTCAACCTGGAGGTTAACCTTAAGGGTATCCTGTACGAGGACTCCCAAGTCCCGTTGCATCTCAGAACTTTGAATTCTTTCCCCATTTAAATAATAGTCTGCCCGTTTATTTTTCTATTCCATAATCTAAATCGTTGATATATAATGTAAAAAGAAGCGGCCCCAACAGGGGCCCCTGTGGAACACCACTGGTAACCGGCAGCCAACCAGAATGGGATCCCTTGATTCCCACTCTCTGTTTCCTGCCAATCAGCCAATGCTCTATCCACGTACGTAACTTTCCCATAATTCCATGGGCTCTTATCTTGTGTGGCACCTTGTCAAAGGCCTTCTGAAAATCCAAGTATACAACATCCACTGCATCTCCCTTGTCTAGCTTACTGGTAATTTCCTCAAAAAATTGTAATAGGTTTGTCAGGCAGGATTTTCCTTTAAGGAAACCATGCTGAGTTCTGCCTATCTTGTCATATGCCTCCAGGTACTCCATAACCTCATCCTTGACAAAAATTGAGCTTTTTGGCTATCAGAATAAACGCTATGTTTGGTGTAATATCATCAAAAACACAGCATCCCTACTGTGAAGCATGGTGGTGGCTATATCATGTTGTGGGGATGCCTCACTTGTGAAGGTAGAGGGTAAAATGAATGCAGCAAAATACAGGGAAAGCAGGCGAAGGTGCTCGGGAAGCTGTATCGGAGGGGCTGGTTGGAGGCTCGAAGTTTTTGGATGGACTCAGTCGGCGGTGGTCGGGTGCTTCCAATGCATTGGCAGTTGTCAGTTGTCGGTGCCTGGAGGTTTATGGCAGGGAGTTTCTCCCCTTTTGCCGCCTGCTATCGGGGACTCAGGAATCGATAGGGACTTGAGACTTTTTTTTTACCGTGCCCATGGTCTGTTCTTTATTAAATTATGGTATTGTTTTGCACTGCTGTAACTATATGTTATAATTATGTGGTTTTGTCAGTGTTAGTCTTTGGTTTGTCCTGTTTTTGTGTGATATCACTCTGGAGGAACATTGTATCATTTCTTAATACATATATGCATTTCTCAATGACAATAAACGAGGACTGCGTATCCTCATAATCTAAAAAATCCTGGAGGAAAACCTGATGCAATCTGCAAGAGAATTGTGACTTGGGAGAAGATTTGTTTTCCAGCAAGACAATAACCCCGAGCATAAAGTCAAAGCTACACAGGAATGGCTGAAAAATAACAAAGTTAGTGTCCTGGAGTAGCCAAGTCAGAGTCCTGACCTCAATCCAATAGAAAATTTCTCTCTGAACTTGAAAAGGGCTGTTCACTCATGATCCCCATGCAATCTGACAGAGTTTGAGCAGTTTTGTTAAAGAATAGGGAAACATTGCAGTATCCAGTTGTGCAAAGCTGATAGAGACCTGTCCACACAGACTGAAGGGTGTAATTGCTGCCAAAGGTGCATCTACTAAATACTGAGTTGAAGGGGGTGGGTAATTATGCAATCAATTATTTTGTATTTTATATTTGTAATAAATTTAGACCAATTTGTAGAGATCTGTTTTCACTTTGAAACTAAATAATCTTTTCCTGTTGATCATGTCAAAAAAGCCAAATTAAATCCACTGATTCAATGTTATAAAACAATAAAACACAAAAACTTCCAGGGGTCGGGGTGAATACTTTTTATAGGCACTGTAAAAATCATAGCCAAAGCTGAAAAGGAGAGAAGCTAGGGGATGCTGTGGATCAGAGGAACTTCAATGTAGGAGTCAATGTCAAAGGCAAAATAAATTTGTTATCAAAGTAGGTCTACAGTGTAAGTGCAGAGATTTGTTTTCTTGCAGGTATTTACAAGAAAATAAAGAAATACAATAGAATTTAAGAAAACCTATATGGTACCACGGAGAAGATGAAATGTGTAAATAAAAACAAATAACTAGTACTGAAAACATGAGTTGTAGAGTCATTGAAGGTGAGTCTGTAGCTTGTGCAATCAGTTCAGTGTTGAGGTGAGTGAAATTATCCACTCTGGTTGTGGGCTAATTACTTTCTGAACCTGGTGGTGTGAGCCCTGCAGCATGGCCTGGGTGGAGCACGATGGTGCATGTTGCTTCCTTGTAGCTGTGCTCAGTGGTGGGGATGGGTTTTCCTGTGATGGATTGGGCTGAATCCACAACGTTTTGTAGACTTTTCCAATCCAACTTGTCAGGATACTCTGCACTGTACATCTATAAAAGTTTGTCAAAGGTTTAGGCGACATGCCAAGGAAGTAGAAGCTTTGTGCAAACAGAAATGGGATCTGAGGATTCCTGTTGGATGTGCCCCTGTAGCAAGAGGCAGAGATAAACTGGAGGATTTTTTCCCTATGGTGTGTGGTTAGAATTAGCTTGGGTCGTGAATTTGATGGGAAAAGGGAAGTATGATTTCACCTCAGAAAAGACAGTGATAATGAACCTGAATTTTACTCTGTACTTAAAAATACAACAATAGTTCTATAAATAGATTAGAACTCAAACCTTACAGACTGAGGCAGGAGAAATTATACTGTAGATTAGAATAGAGATGAGGAGGATTTTCTTTTACCAGAGGGTGGTGAATCTGTGGAATTCCTTGTCACAGATGGCTGTGGAGGCAAGGTTATTCCCTTTTCCAAAGTGCATGACCATACACTTCTCTACACTATATTTCATCTACCTCTTCACTGCCAATTCTCCCAATCTATCTAGGTCCTTCCACAGGCTCCCTGCTTCCTCAACACTACCTGCCCCTCCACCTATCTTTGTGGCAGCCAACCAGTGTAGGCCTCCTTTATTCCTACTCTTTGCCTCCTGCCAGTCAGCCTATTTTCTATCCATGCTAGTATCTTTCCTGTAATACCATGGGACTTACCTTGTTTAGCAGCCTCATATGTAGTCAAAGGCCTTCTGAAAATCCAAGTTTACAACATTCACTGACTCTCCTTCGTCTATCCTGCCTGTTAGTTCCTCAAAGAATTCCAACAGATTTGTCGGGCAAGAATTCTCTTTAAGGAAACTAACTGACCTATAATCTCCTTTCTTCTGCCTCCCTGCCTTCTCAAATAGTGGAGTGAGATTTGCAGTTTTCCAATCCTCTACAACAATTCCAGAATCTAGTGATTCTGGGAAGATCATTACTAATGTTTCCACAATCTCCGACCGTCCAATCAATGGCAGGAGCAGGCCACAGCAATGAAGTTTCTTGCAAGTTGGTGATGCTTGTTTAAAACAAGATCTTCGCGGCCATTCAGGGTCATTCTGACGGCCCAGTCAGTGGCAGGAGCAGGCCACAGTGACAAGGTTTCTTGCAGGTTGGCAATGGTTGTTTAAAACTACAGAAGGGATAAGCAGGGAGGTGATTATTGGGAGTAGGCCAGTGGTGAGAGTAGGAGTGTCAGGCTTTAGCTTAGAAGAAGGGTTGGCTCTGGGTAAGTTTCTGTTCCAGTTCCCTTTTTTCTCTCTCAATAGATAGCTTAATAAATGGCTGTTGTGTGTTCTTCAGCCGAATGTTGGAGTCCAGGGAGATTCAGAGTCTCCCAGGGAACTACATCTGTGTGAAGTACATCCTGTTGCAGATCCTTGAAGGCCATGTTAGGGATCTGGAGCAGCAGCTGGATGACCTTCGGTTTGAATGGGAGTGAGGAGATAATCGATCCGAGTTATAGGGAAGTAGTCCAGGCAACATCCTGTTAAATCTCTTTTGCACTCGTTCTATAGTATCCACATCCTTCCTGTGGTGAGATGATCAGAAATGAATACAGTACTCCGAGTGGGGTCAAACTATAATCTTTAACATTACCTCACAGCTCATGAACTCAGTCCCATGGTTAATGAAGGCCAACACACCACACGCCTTCTTAACAACGCTGTCAACTTGTGCAGCAGCTTTGAGTGTCCTATCAAGTCAACTCAAGTCAAGTCAAGTCACGTTTTATTTGTCATTTCGACCATAACTGCTGGTACAGTACACAATAAAAACGAGACAACGTTTTTCAGGACCATGGTGCTACATGAAACAATACAAAAACTACACTGAACTACGTAAAACAACATACAACTACACTAGACAACAGACCTACCCAGGACTGCATAAAGTGCACAAAACAGTGCAGGTATTACAATAAATAATAAACAAGACAATAGACACAGTAGAGGGCAGTAGGTTGGTGTCAGTCCAGGCTCTGGGTATTGAGGAGTCTGATGGCTTGGGGGAGGAAACTGTTACATGGTCTGGTCGTGAGAGCCAGAATGCTTCGGTGCCTTTTGCCAGATGGCAGGAGGGAGAAGAGTTTGTATCAGAGGTGTGTGGGGTCCTTACACAATGCTGTTTGCTTTGTGGATGCAGCATGTGGTGTAAATGTCTGTGATGGCGGGAAGAGAGACCCCGATGATCTTCTCAGCTGACCTCACTATCCGCTGCAGGGTCTTGCGATCCGAGATGGTGCAATTTCTGAACCAGGCAGTGATGCAGCTGCTCAGGATGCTCTCAATACAACCTCTGTACAATGTGGTGAGGATGGGGGGTGGGAGATGGACTTTTCTCAGCCTTCACAGAAAGTAGAGACGCTGCTGGGCTTTCTTTGCTATGGAGCTGGTGTTGAGGGACCAGGTGAGATTCTCCGCCAGGTGAACACCAAGAAATTTGGTGATCTTAACGATCTCTACGGAGGAGTTGTCAATGTTCAGTGGAGAGTGGTCGCTCTGTGTCCTCCTGAAGTCAACAACCATCTCTTTTGTTTTGTTCCCATTCAGAGACAGGTTGTTGGCTCTGCACCAGTCCGTTAGCCGCTGCACCTCCTCTCTGTATGCTGACTCATCATTCTTGCTGATGAGACCCACCACGGTCGTGTCATCAGTGAACTTGATGATGTGGTTCGAGCTGTGTGTTGCAGCACAGTCGTGGGTCAGCAGAGTGAACAGCAGTGGGCTGAGCACACAGCCCTGGGGGGCTCCCGTGCTCAGTGTGATGGTGTTGGAGATGGACATGGACACCAAGATCTTGCTGATCTTCTACACTGCCAGGAGTCTTGCCATTAATATTATATTCTGGCATCATATTTGACCTACCAAAATGAACGAGCTCACACTTACGTAGAATACCTTGGATCTTTCCTTAATCCTGCTTGCCAAGGCCTTCTCATGGCCTCTTCTAGCTCCTCTGGTATCATTCTTGAGCTCCTTCCTGGCACCCTTGTAACTTTCTACAGTACTAACAGTACCTAGTTTCTTGAACCTTTCATAAGTTCTTATTTTCTTCTAAACTAGATTTTTTACATCCTTTGTACACCATGGTTCTTTAACCCCACCATCCTTTCCTTGCCTCAATGGAACATACCTGTGCAGAACTCCATGCAAATGTTCCCTGAACATTTAACACATTTCTGCCGTGCATTTCCCTGAGAACATCTTCTCCCGATTTATGTTTCCAAGTTCCTGACTGATAGCATCATATTTCCCCCTACCCCAATTAAGTGTTTTCCCACATTGTCTGCTCCTATCCCTCTCCAGTGCTATGGTAAAGGAGATGGAGTTGTGATCACTACCTCCAAAATGCTCTCTGCTCTCCCAACGAGAGATCTGACACCTAAGCAGGCTCATTTCCCAATACCAGATCAAGTGAAGCCTCTCCTGTAGTCGGTTTATCTACATATTGCATCAAGAAACCTTCCTGAACATACTTAACAAACTCCACCACATCTACACCCGTTGCTCTAAGGAGATGCCAGTCAATATTAAGAAAATTAAAATCACCCATCACAACAGCCATTCCGGAATCTGCCTCCCTATCTGATCCTCAATATCTCTGTTACTATCGGGGGGGGAGGGGGGGCTCTACCAAATCACCCTTCACACTTCCTGTTTCTGACTTTCACCCACACTGACTCAGTAGACCATCCCTCCATGACTTCCTCCTTTTCTGCAGCCGTGACACTATCCCTGATTAGCAAAGCCAAACCCCACCTCTTTTGCCTCCCTCCCCGTCCCTTTCGAACCATCTAAAGCCCGGCGCACTCAGCAGCCATTCCTGCCCCGGAGACATCAAAGTCTCTGTAATGGCCACAACGTTATAGTTCCATGTATTGATCCATGCTCTAAGTTCATTCCCCTTGTTTATGATACTCCTTGCATTAAAATAGACACATCTCAAACCATCTGGCTGAGTGCATCTTTGTTCTATCATCTGTCCATCCTTCCTCACAAACTCCCTACAAGCTGTCTCTACTTGTGCACCAACCACCTCTGCCTCTTCACCCGTTCCCACCTACTCCCTTCAAATCTAGCTTAAACCCTCCCCAACAGCATTAGCAAACTTCCCTCCCAGGATATCGGTTCCCCTCCAGTTCAGGTGCAACCTGTCCCACCTGTCACTCCTTCCCCTGAAAAGCTTCCAGTGATCCAAGATCTCTTTAGCCACTCATTCACCTGTGCTATCTACCTGTTCTGACCTCCCCTAGCTTGTGGAACATGGACTAATCTGGAGATTACCACCTTGGAGGTCCTGTTCTTCAGCCTCCTTACTAACTCCCTAAACTTACCGTGCAGAACCTCCACCCTTTTCCTGCCCATCTCATTGGTAAAAACATGTACCACAGCCTCTAGGTGCTCACCCTCCCCTTCGAGAGTATTCTGCGACCGCTCAGAGACACCCTAGCACCTGGGAGGCAACACATTATCCTTTTGCTACTGCAGAATCTCCTATCTGTCCCCCTAACTATCAAGTCCTCTATGACTATTGCTCTGCCTAACTTCACCCTACCTTCTGAGGCTCAGAGCCAACCACAGTGCTATTGGTCTGACTGCGGCTGCTTTGCCCAGGTAGGTCATCCCCCTCAGCAGTATACAGAGGGGTATACCTGCTATTGAGGGGAATGGCCACAGGGGGATTCTGCACTGACTTCTTTCTCCCTTTACCTCTCGATCTTCACCCATCTACTCCCTGAATTCTGCACTCTGGGTGTAACCACCTGCTCAAAAGTCCTATCTATCAATTGCCCTCCTCCCGGATGATCCTTAGTTCATCCAACTCCAGCTCCAGCTCCTTAATCTGGTCTTTCATGAGCTGGGCTTGCCTGCACTTTCTGCAGGTGTAGTCCTCAAGGAGACCATCAGGTTCCATTAATTGCCACGTCCTACAGGAGAAACATTCCACTGCCATATCTGCCATCCTGCCTGAACTGTACAATGGGCAACCAAGACCAAATATTCTAACTGGTGTCTTTTACCCTCAGCCTCTTCTTGATGAAGACTCTTGAGTCAAAGCCTGATGCTCCCACTCTCACCGCTGGCCCACTCCCAACAATGGCTGCCTTGCTTGGCCCTTCTGTACTTTTATTTACTTTGAAGTGCTCTGTTTCCACCGCCGATTGGGCACTCCTCAAACTGTTTTGTTCCAGCCACTGATTGGGCTTCTGGAGAGGGAGGGAGAACAGCCAGAGGTCTTGGTACACATTGGTACCAATGACATAGGAAGGAAAAGCAATGAGGTCCTGAAAAGAGAATTTACAGAGCTGGGTAGAAAGCTGAGAAGCAGGACCTCCTGGGTAGTAATTTCTGGACTGCTGTCTGTGCCACGCATCTGTGAGGGTAGAAACAGGATGATTTGACAGATAAATGTGTGGCTGAGAAGCGGGTGCAGGGGGCAGGGCTTCTGGTGCTTGGATCATTGGGATCTCTTCTGAGGGAGGTATGACCTGTTCAAAAGTGATGGGTTGAACCTGAACCCGAGGGGGACCAATATTCTCATGGCAGGTTTGTTAGAGCTGTTGGGGAGGGTTTAAACTAACTGGGCAGGGGGGTGGGAACCTGAGTGAAGGGTCTCATAATAGGATGGATGGTAAAAAAGTAAAGCTAGCATGCAGTCAGACTGTCAGGAAGGGCAGGCAGGTGATGGGACAAAATTGCAGTCAGCAGGGTGAGTATCAGTGCATTAGGGATGTAGAATCAAAAAGGGTAGCAAATACAGTACTCAGAGTGTTATATCTCAATGCACGGAGTATAAGAAATGCGATGGATGATCTTGTTGCAATATTACAGATTGTCAGGTGTGATGCTGTGGCCATCACTGAATCATGGCTGAAGATGGTTGTAGTTGGGAGCTGAATGTCCAAGGTTACACATTATATCAGAGGGATAGGAAGGTTGGCAGAGGAGGTGGTGTGGCTCTGCTGGTAAATGATGGCATCAAATCAATAGGAAGATGTAACATAGGATCAGAAGATGTTGAATCCTTGTGGGATGAGTTAAGAAACTGCAAGGGTAAAAGGACCCCGATGGCAGTTATATACAGGCCTCCCAACAGTAGCTGGGATGTGAACCACAGATTACAACAGGAAATAGAAAAGGCGTGTCGAAAGGGCAATTTAACGCGAGTCATGGGAGATTTCAACATGCAGGATGATTGGGAAAATCAGGTTGGAAATGGATCCCAAGAGATTGTTTGTTCAATGCCTATGAGATGGCTTTTTAGAGCAGTTTGTCATTGAGCCTACTAGGGTATCAGCTATACTGGAATGGATGTTATAAATGAACTGGAAGTGATTAGGGAGCTAGAGGTAAAAGAACCCTTTGGAGGCAGTGATCACATTATGACTGAGTTCAACTTGAAATTTGATAGGGAGAAAGTGAAGTCTGATATAGCAGTATTTCAGTTGAGTAAAGGAAACTACAGTGGTATGAGAGAGGAATTAGCCAAAGTAAATTGGAAGGAGATGCTGGCTGGGATGACAAGCAGAGCAGCTGTGGTGTGAGTTCCCAAGAAAAATGAGGAAGGCGCAGTATAGATGTATTCCAAAAACGAATACGTGGCAAAGTAGTACAACTGTGGCTGACAAGGGAAGTCAAAGCTAATGTAAAAGCAAAAGAAAAGGCATACAGCAAAACAAAGATAGAGAATTGGGAAGCTTTTAAATACCATACAGAGAGAAACTAAAATAACACTGGACAACAAATTTTTTCAAAAGTGTTGCTTCCTCAGAATTTTTATTTTGTTTATGATAGACTGCTTAAAGATGAACACAAATATAATTTCAGACTACTTGTATCATGTAGGAATTTGGAGAAACAACAAATTAACTTTTATTGAATATAGTGTGTTTAATTGCATAATGGTGCTGATGCGTTGCAATAGTTCAACTAAATTAAAAATATTTTGTTAATGATTTTCATTTGTACTCAGTGTCTGAGGCTTCTCGCTCAAGTGTCCAACAATAATTCGCCAGCATTGATGGATTCCAGTTGCCCTGGTATCTTTTCTCCATGACCATAATGTCCTGGTGAAACCTTTCACCATGCTCGTCACTAACAGCACCAAGATCTGCAGGGAAGAAGTCTAAATGGGAATGCAGAAAATGAATCTTTAGTCACATGTTGCATTTCATGGTTTTATATGCTTGAAGCATGCTTTCAACCAGCTGCATGTAGTTTGGTACTCTGTAGATGCTGAGAAAAATTTCAACAACTTCCTTGAATGTCTTCCATGTGATTTTCTCCGGTCCCACTAGAAATTCTTCAAATTGTCTGTCATTGATGACCTATTTGATTTGTGGACCAACAAAAATGCTTTCCTTAATCTTGGCATCAGTTATTCTGGGAAGCATCTGTCTCAAATATCAAAACCCTTCATAGAAATTTTTGTGCCTGGTGATAGCAAATTCCATCCTTACAGTCCTGAACCCAATAATTATTACTAAAACCTGTCCTGCCCTGCAGCAGCCATGCCCAAGCATACCTGGACAAGATAGGAAACTTTCCAGCTTACATTGTAGGCAACATTTTAATTGACTTGAGTTATGAATTGAAATAATAAACATAAGTGATTTCAAAAAATGGTGCGTGATAGGGAAATTTCATGGTGATTTTCATGATCAGTCGCCCAAAATTCATAAGATACACCTAAAGGTATTCAGGAAGCAAAATCTTTGTTGTCCAGTGTATTCATCAGGAGGGAAAAGATGAAATATGAAAGCAAGCTAGCAAACAATATCAAGGTGGATAAGAAAAGCTTTTTTGAGTATGTAAAAAATAAAGAGAGATGAGAGTGGACCACGAAAATGAGGCCAGAGAAATAATAGCGGGCGCCAAAGAAATGGCAGATGAATTAAAGGAGTATTTTGCATCAGTCTTCACTGTGGAAGACACAAGCAGTATGCCTGATTTTGTACTGTGGGTGCAGTTACTGTTACGAGAGAGAAGGTGCTGAAAAAGTTGAGAAACATAAAGGTACATAAGTCACCCAGACCAGAGGAACTGCACCCTAGGGTTCTGATCTTTCAAAAATCATTGGACTCTGGCCTGGTGCCTGAGGACTGGAAAATTGCAAATGTTACTCCACTTTTTAAGAAAGGAGGGAAGCAGCAAAAAGGAAATTATAGACCAGTTAGCCTGACCTCAATGGCTGGGAAGATATTGCAGTCAATTGTTAAGAACGAGGTTATGGAGTACTTGGTGACACAGGACAAGATAGGACAAAGTCAGCATGGTTTCCTTAAGGGAAAATCTTGCCTGACGAACCTGTTGGAATTCTTTGAGGAGATTACAAGTCGGATAGATAAAGGGGATGCAGTGGATGTTGTATATTTGGACTTTCAGAAGGCCTTTGACAAGATGCCAAGTTAACAGCCCATGGTATTACAGGAAAGTTACTAGCATGGTTAGAGTATTGGCTGATTGGTAGGAGGCAGCGAGTGGGAATAAAATAATCCTTTTCTGGTTGGCTGCAGTGACTAGTGGTGTTCCGCAGGGGTTGGTGTTGGGACCACTTCTTTTTATGCTGTATATGAATAATTTAGATGATGGAATAGATAGCTTCACTGCCAAATTTGCAGATGATACAAAAATTGATGGAGGGGCAGGTAGTATTGAGGAAACAGGTAGGTTGCAGAAGGGCTTAGACAGATTAGGAGAATGGGGCAATAAAGTGGCAAATGAAATACAATGTTGGAAAATGCATGGTCATGCACTTTGGAAGTAAAAGTAGAAACAAATGTACAGACTGTTTTCTAAATGGGAGAAAATCCAAAAATCTGAGGTGCAAAGGGACTTGGGAGTCCTTGTGCAGAACACCCTAAAGGTTAACTTGCAGATTTAGTCAGTGGTGAGGAAGACAAATACAATGTTAGCATTCATTTCGAGAGGTCTAGAATACAAGAGCAGGGATGTGATGCTGAGGCTTTATAAGGCACTGGTGAGGCCTCACCTTGAGTGTTGGAAACAGTTTTGGGCTCCTCATCTCAGAAAAGACAGCATTGGAGGTTCACAAGGATGATTCCAGGAATGAAAGAGTTATCATACGAGGAACATTTGATGGCTCTGGGTCTATATTTGCTGGAATTTAGAAGGATGTGGGGGATCTCATTGAAACCTTTTGAATGTTGAAAGGCCTATAAACAGAGTAGATGTGGAAAGGATGTTTCTCATGGAGGGGAAGTCTAGGACAAGAGAGCAAAGCCTCAGGATAGAGGAGTGTTCATTTAAAAGAGAGATGCAGAGAGGGTGGTGAGTTTGTGGAAGTTATTACCACAGACTGCTGTGGAGGCCAGGTCGTTGGGTGTATTTAAGGTAGAGCTTGATAGGTTCTTGATTGGACATGACATCAAAGGTTACGGAGAGAAGGCTGAGGAATGGAACGAGGAGGGGGTATAAGAGGATCAGCCATGATTGAATGGCATATTTCTGTTCCTGTAGTCTAATCTCTTCAGCTACCTCTTTCAGACCCCTGGAATGAAATCCATCTGGTCCAGGGGACTTATCTACCTTCAGACCTTACAGTTTCCCAAGCACCTTTTATTTAGTAATGGCAACTACACTCACCTCTGCCTTCCGACATTCCTGAATTTCTGCTAGTGCCTTCCACAGTGAAGACTGATGCAAAATAAGTTTCACGGCCATTTCTCTGTCCCCCGTTACTACCTCTCCAGCACTTGTTCCCAATCTAACTGCATATTGAAGTTTCCCATGATTACCGTAACAGTGCCCCTTTCACCTGCCTTTCGGTCTCCATTGTAATTTATATCCTTTATCCCGGGTGCTGCTTGGGGGTCTATATATAATTTCTATCAGAGTCTTTATACCCTTGCAGTTTTTTAACTCTACCCACAAGGATTCTACATCTTCCAATCCCACATCACCTCTTTCTAAGGATTTGATTTCATACTAGAGCCACCTCACCCCCAGCTGCCTACTTGCCTGTCCTTTCAATACAATGTGAATCGTTGGATGTTGAGTTCCCAACTACGATCTTCTTTCAGTGATGTGTACAAAGTCATACCTGACAATCTCTAACTGCGCTGCAAGAGCATCTATCTCATTCCATATACTGCATGCATTCAGTCTTGTATTCAACATGGCTTTCAATTTTACCCTTCATCCCACTGAGTGCAATTTTGCCCTGTTCTTCCTCGCAGTCTCACTACACACAGCGTCTGCCCCATCCCCAGCCCTATTGCTCTGGTTCCTATCCCCTTGTCAACTCAGTTTAATCACTTCCCAACAGCTCTAGCAAACCTGCCCTCGGATTCAGGTGTAACCCATCCTATCTGTTCAGGTCACACCTTCCCCAGAAGAGATCCCACTGATCCAGGAATCTGAAACCCTGCCTCTTACACCACTCATTCATCTGTCTGGACTATCATCATTTTCCTGCTCTGCACGTGGTGTTGGGAGTGAACCAGAGATTACTACTTCAGAGGTCCTGTTCTTCAGCCTTTTCCCTGACTCTCTATACTCACCCTCTTCCCTCTTTTACCCACGTAACTGGTTACAGTGTGCACCGCGACCTCTGGCTGCTCACGTTCCCCTTCGAGAATATTCTGCAGTGCTCCGAGACATCCTAGACCCTAGCACTGGCAAGGCAACACACCATCTTGGCTTCTCTTTCACAGAATCTGCTGTCTATCGAGTCTCCTACCTCTAGCGCTCTGCCTGACTTTACCCTTCCCTGCTGAGCCTCAGTCAGCCACAGTGCCACTGGCCTGGCTGCCGCTATGCCCTGATAGGTTATTCCCCACCCCCAGCAGCATCCAAAGGGTATTTGTTGCTGAGGGAATGCCCACAGGGAAACCTGCGCTTACTTCTTCCGGTGGTCACCCATCTACTGTCTGAGGCACTCTGGTTGTGGCCACCTCAGTAACAGACTCATCTATGAGGCTTTTGGCCTCCCAGATGATCCTGAGTACATCCAGCTTCTATTCCAGTTCCTTAAGCTTGCCAGTCAGGAGCTGAAGTTGCGTTTACTTGCTGCAAATGTAGTCAGTAAGGTTAAATCCCACATCACACAGGAGGAGTACCATTGCCTGAACTACCAGCCTGCCTTTAACTTCCAGCCTTTACCTGTTCTTACCTGTTTCCTCACCTGTGGAGCCAAAGCCTGACCACGAAAACACTGTCCACTCACAAAATGGCCGCTCTGCTCAAATCATGCATCTTTTTAGAAACATAGAAACATAGAAAATAGGTGCAGGAGTAGGCCATTCGGCCCTTCGAGCCTGCACCGCCATTCAGTATGATCATGGCTGATCATCCAACTCAGAACCCTGTACCAGCCTTCCCTCCATACCCCCTGATCCCCCTAGCCACAAGGGCTATATCTAACTCCCTCCTTTTATTTGGCCTTTGCTAATTACCCCTAGTTACTATTAAACCAAGCAATCTCCCACTCCACAGACAAATTCCGATAGGCCCCACTCTCTTTTTAAAACTGACATGTAAAGTCAACAAGCAACTAGCTCCAACTCACTCCGTGACCACCACCCCCTGCTCCCCTAACCTTAATTAGCCGTGATGGAATGGCAGAGCAGACTCGATGGGCTGAATAGAGAGACATGTAATTTCCATTAACAACTAAACACCCAAGGATGCGCTGGGGCCAAACTGCAATCCTTGCCATATATTCTGGCACCAACATAGCACGTCCACAATGCTCGGCAGAACAACACAGAACACAAGAAGCAACAAAACAACAACAGTGAAACAAGCCCCTTTCCTCCCTCCCACCCACACACTCACACATGGACATTCCTCCAACTCCAGGCCTCCACACCTCCTGTCTCCAGGACAGGCCTTTGGGCCTCAGGGCTTCCAGTCCATAGAAACCATAGAAGCTACAGCACAGAAACAGGCCCTTTGGCCCTTCTTGGCTGTGCCGAACCATTTTCTGCCTCGTCCCACTGACCTGCACACGGACCATATCCCTCCATACACCTCCCATCCATGTATCTGTCCAATTTATTCTTAAATGTTACAATAGAACCCGCATTTACCACCTCATCTGGCAGCTCATTCCATACTCCCACCACTCTGTGTGAAGAAGCCCCCACTAATGTTCCCTTTAAACTTTTCCCTCCTCACCCTTAACCCATGTCCTCTGGTTTTTTTTCTCCCCTTGCCTCAGTGGAAAAAGCCTGCTTGCATTCACTCTATCTATACTCATCATAATTTTATATACCTCTATCAAATCTCCCCTCATTCTTCTACGCTCCAGGGAATAAAGTCCTAACCTATTCAACCTTTCTCTGTAACTGAGTTTCTCAAGTCCCGGCAACATCCTTGTAAACCTTCTCTGCACTCTTTCAACCTTATTTATATCCTTCCTGTAATTTGGTGACCAAAACTGAACACAATACTCCAGATTTGGCCTCACCAATGCCTTATACAACCTCATCGTAACATTCCATCTCTTATACTCAATACTTTGATTAATAAAGGCCAATGTACCAAAAGCTCTCTTTATGACCCTATCTACCTGTGACGCCACTTTTAGGGAATTTTGTATCTGTATTCCCAGATTCCTCTGTTCTACTGCACTCCTCAGTGCCTTACCATTAACCCTGTATGTTCTACCTTGGTTTGTCCTTCCAACATGCAATACCTCACACTTGTCAGTGTTAAACTCCATCTGCCATTTTTCAGCCCATTTTTCCAGCTGGTCCAAGTCCCTCTGCAGGCTCTGAAAACCTTCCTCACTGTCTACTACACCTCCAATCTTTGTATCATCAGCAAATTTGCTGATCCAATTTACCGCATTATCATCCAGATCATTGATATAGATGACAAATAACAATGGACCCAGCACTGATCCCTGTGGCACACCACTAGTCACAGGCCTCCACTCGGAGACGCAATTCTCTACTACCACTCTTTGGCTTCTTCCATTGAGCCAATGTCTAATCCAATTTACCGCATTATCATCCAGATCATTGATATAGATGACAAATAACAATGGACCCAGCACTGATCCCTGTGGCACACCACTAGTCACAGGCCTCCACTCAGAGAGACCACCACTCTCTGGCTTCTTCCATCGAGCCAATGTCTAATCCAATTTACCACCTCTCCATGTATACCTCCAGTCTCCAGGCTTTAGACATTGGGCTTTGACTTGCTCACGTCCCAGGGAGCGGAAGGAAGTGCGGACACTCTTGTGGCCATTTTCCAAAATCCCATGGATTTCAGAACGGATTGGAATTCACAGATAACAGCCTTCGACCTCCCCAGCGGACTCTTCCCTTTCTCCCGTGGTCCTCCTCCACTAACGTTGTTTGCTCTGACATGGCAGATGAGCTCAGGCCTGTGCCATGCTCCTCCTGTGACATGTGGGAACTCAGGGAGGCCGACAGTGTCCCTGAAGACTACGTGTGCAGGAGGTGTGTCCAGCTGCAGCTCCTGATAGACCGCATGGCAGCACTGGAGCTGTGCATGGACTCACCTTGGAGCATCCGAGGTGTTGTGGATAGCACATTTAGTGAGTTGGTCACACCCAGTTTAAGGATCTAAGGAAAGATAGGGAATGGGTGACCAACAGGAAGAGTAGAAGCAGGAAGGTAGTACAGGAGTCTCCTGCGGTCATCTCCCTCTAAAACAGATATACCGCTTTGGAGTCTGCTGGGGGCGATGGCTCCTCAGGTGAAGACAGCAGTAGCCAGGATCATGGCACCGTGGGGGGCTCTGCTGCACATGAGGGCAAGAAAAAGAGCGGCAGAGCTGTTGTGGGAGGGGATTCCATGGTAAGAGGAATAGAGAGGAGCTTCTGTGGCCGCAAATGGGACTCCCGTATGGTGTGTTGCCTCCTGGGTACAAGGGTCAGAGATGTCTTGGAGAGGCTGCAGGGCATTCTGAAAGGGGAGAGTGAGCAGCCAGCTGTCATGGTGCATGTAGGTACTAACGATATAGGAAGAAAGCGGAATGAGGTTTCTGGGGGAGGTGGGACCAGTACCATCCGGACGGTCTACATCTGGGCAGGGCCAGGACCAATGTCCCAGGGAGATCGTTTGCTAGTGCTGTAGGGGAGGTTTTAAACTAACATGGCAGGGGGATGGGAACCCCCACAGAAAAGGAGAGGGAAGTGATGGAGAGACCAAAGCTTGAGTCAGTGAAGAAAAAATGTAAGAGTAGAATGCATAAAAGTAAAAAGCAAAAATCACATAGGTCACTCGATTCTAAAAGGACAATGAGTATCAGGACACTTTATCTAAATGCCCATAGTATTAGAAACAAGGTTAGTGAATTGTGGCACAGATCAGTACCAAGGCATATGACTTAGTGGCCATTACAGAAACCTGGTTGCAAGGTGGAGATGACTGGGAATTAAATATCCAAGGGTATCAGATAATATGGAAAGATAGGCAGGAAGGCAGAGGAGGTGGGGTGGCGCTCATGATTAGGGATGAGATCAGGGTGATTGTGAGAGACGACATAAGATCTATGGAGCAGAATGTTGAGACCATTTGGGTAGAGATTAAGAATAGTAAAGGGAAAAAAAAGTCACAGGTGGGAGTTGTCTACAGGCCACCTAATAAAAATATTGCTGTGGCAGAGGTGATTAACCAAGAGATAACTGGGCTTGTAAGTACGGAATGGCAGTTGTCAGGTTGGTCAAGGAAGCCTTGAGGAGGACTTCATAGAATGCATCCCTGATGGCTTTCTTGAGCAATATGTTAGTGAACCTACAAGGGAAAATGCTATCTTAGATCTAGTCCTGTGCAATGAGACAGGTAAGATTAACAATCTTGTCGTCAGCGATCCTCTTGAAAGAGTGATCATAGTATGATTGAATTTCACATATAGATGGAGGATGAAATAGTTAGATCTAAAACTAGTGTATTATGCTTGAACAAGGGAGACTACAACAGAATGAGGGAGAAGTTGGCTAATGTGGATTGGGAGCACGCAGGCTATTTGGTAGGACAGTTGGGGAACAGTGGAATACTTTCAAAGAGATTTTTCACAGTGCTCAACAAAAATATATTCCAATCAAAAGTAAGGACGGTAAGTGTGGGGAGAGCCAGCCTTGGATAACTAAGGAAATAAAAGATAGTATCAAATTAAAAGCTCTTGTGTACAAAGTCACAAAGAGTAGTGGGAGACTGGAGGATTGGGAAAACTTTAAAAACAACAAAGAACAACTAAACAAGAAATAAGGAAAGGGAAGATAGAGTATGAAAGTAAATTAGCACAAAATATAACAACAGATAACAAAAGTTTTTATTAATGTATAAAGCAGAAGAGGGTGGCTAAAGTCAATGTAGGTCCCTTGGAAGATGAGAAGGGGAAATTGATATTGGGTGATAAGGAAATGGCTGAGGCATTAAACCACTATTTTGTGTCGGTCTTCACGGTGGAGGACACGTCTAATATGGACGAAATGGGAGGAGAGGACCTCAATAAAATCACTGTCACTAAAGAGATAGTGATGAGCAAACTAGAGGGCCTGAAGGTAGATAAGTCCCCTGGTCCTGATGGGATGCATCCCAGGGTGCTGAAGGAACTGGTGGAGTTTATAGCAGATGCGTTGATAATCATTTATCAAAACTCTCTAGACTCTGGGCAGGACCTGGCAAATTGGAAGTCAGCAAATGTCACACCACTTTTTAAAAAAGGATGTAGGCAAAAGATGGGAAACTACAGGCCAGTTAGCTTAACATCTGTAGTCGGGAAAATGCTTGAAGCTGTCATTAAGGAAGAAATAGTGAAACATTTAGAAAGGAGTGGTTCCATTAGACAGATGCAGCATGGATTCAGAAAGGGCAGGTCCTGTTTGACAAACTTACTGGAGTTCTTTGAGGACATAATGAGTGCAGTGGATAGAGGGGAACAGGTGGATGTCGTATACTTGGATTTCCAGAAGGTGTTCGATAAGGTCCCGCACAAGAGACTTATAAATAAGATACAGGTGCATGGAGTTGGAGGAAGTGTATTGGCATGGATTGGTTAACCAATAGAAGGCAGAGAGTTGGTATAAATGGGTGTTTCTCTGGTTGGCAGTCAGTGGTGAGTGGGGTGCCACAGGGGTCGGTGCTGGGCCCACAGCTGTTTACCATTTACATTGATGACTTGGAAGAGGGGACTGAGTGTAGTATAGCAAAATTTGCTGATGACACTAAACTGAGTGCAAAAGCAAATTGTACAGAGGATGTGGAGAGTCTGCAGAGACATATAGATCGGTTAAGTGAGTGGGCCAAGGTCTGGCAGATGGAATACAATGCTGGTAAATGTGAGATCATCCACTTTGGAAGGAATAACAGAAGAGCAAATTATTATTTAAATGGTGAAAGATTGCAGCATGCTGTTGTGCAGAGGGACTTGGGAGTGCTTGTTCATGAATCACAAAAAGTTGGCTTGCAGGTACAACAGGTTATTAAGAAGGCCAACGGAATGTTGGCCTTCATTGCTAGAGAGATTGAATTTAAGAGCAGGGAGGTCATGCTGCAACTATACAGGGTACTGGTGAGGCCACACCTGGAGTATTGTGTGCAGTTCTTGGTCTCCATACTTGAGGAAGGATATACTGGCTTTGGAGGCAGTGCAGAGGAGGTTCACTAGGTTGATTCCAGGGATGAAGGGGTTAACCTACGTGGAGAGATTGAGTCGCCTGGGACTATACTCTCTGGAATTCAGAAGAATGAGAGGGGATCTTATAGAAACATACAAGATTTTGAAAGATAGAAGTAGGAAAGTTGTTTCCATTGGTAGGTGAGACTAGACCGAGGGGACATTGCCTCAAGATTCAGGGGAGAAGATTTAGGACGGAGATGAGAAGAAACTGTTTTTCCCAGAGTGGTGAATCTGTTGAATTCTCTGCCCAGGGAAGCAGATGAGGCTTCTTCACTAAATATATTTAAGATGCAGTTAGATAGATTTTTACATAGTAGAGGAGTTAAGGGTTATGGGGAAGAGGCAGATAGATGGAGCTGAGTTTACAGACAGATCAGCCATGATCTTATTGAATGGCAGGGCAGGCTCGATGGGCCGGATGGCCTACTCCTGCTCCTATTTCTGATGTTCTTATGAATGTCATAAAGGAAGGAGAGAGAAGGACACAGGATGGTGGAATAGGTGGGGGAGGGGAACAGATGGACTAGGATACTGAGGAACAATTATTACCCCTCAACTGACCCGCATGGATAGCTTCACTTAGCCCAACACTGTTATCCACAACTTATGGACTCACTTTCCAGGTCTCGACAACTCGTGTTCTCAATATTATTTATTCTTTTGTATGTTTGTTTTTTGTTGTCTTTTGCACATTGGTTGTTGTCTGCCTTGGTCTGTGTGCAGTTTTCTTTGTACTTACTGTGAATGCCCACAAGAAAATGAATCTCAGGGAAGTAAATGGTGACATATATGCACTTTGATAATAAAATTTACTTTGAATTTTGAACTTCGGAGCAGAGTTGGTGGGGGATCCTGTTTGACGTGGTCAGCATTATGAGGGAAACAGGGAGTGACTTGTTTCTCGAAGGAGAGTGTGTCCTAGAGCTTTACACTGAGGGGCACAGAGGGAGGGTGTTTACCCCAGAAATTAGCGTTGAGATTGGGACACACTGCTTGAGGGGGTGAGGGGCAGAGACTCTCAGAAGGATCTTTGGGATTTCTGTCCACAACTATTTGAGACTTACCAGTGAAGGGCCCGAAGCATTGTTGAGGATCCCTGCAATCTCTCTGACCCACTACCGTCAGGGAGGAGGGACAGGAGCATCAAGACTGGGACCGTCAGACTGGGGATCAGTTTCTTCCCTCAGGCGGGGAGACCGATGCCACCATCGAGTTCTCGTCACCAGCACAGTGAGCTGTTTTGTTTACTGCTTACTTAAGCTGCACACTATATGCACTTTAAATTATATTTTATTGACTTATTTATGGTAATATTTTGTGGTATGTTCTCCATGTGATATATGTTTTGTGGCTGCACCGTGGTCCAGAGGAATGTTGTTTCATGAGGTTGTGTATACGTCCTGTCAGATCATAAGAAACTTGATCTTGACAAACAATATTTATTCATAGAAATACAACATAGTTCAGTACAGCACAGGAACAGACAGTTTGGCCTACAATGTTGTGGCGGAACCCACTAAAAATAAATTATAAACACCCAGATACTAATCCCTCCATCTTCCTTACATCCATATGCCATGTGCCTGCAATGTCTCTTCAAAGCCTCTAATGTATTTGCCTCTACCACCATACCAGGCATCCACCACTCTCCGAGTGAAAAATTGCCCCTCACATCCCCTCTCGTCTTCAATGCCTGCCCTCTGGTGTTAGACATTCCACCCCTGGGAAACAGATTCTCTCTGTCCATTCTGTGCCTCTATCAAATCTCCCCTCAGCCTCCAGCTCTCCAGAGAAAACAACCCATCTTCAGAAGGTGATGCTTCAATAAAACGGCCCTCATCAGTAAGGACCCCCATCACCCAGGGCCTGCCCTCTTTTCACTGCTACCTATCAGGGAGGAGGTACAGGAGCCCGGGGACAACACTCAATACTTTACGAACAGCTTTTTCCCCTCCGCCATAAGACTTGCTCTCTTTTTGCACGACTTTTTAAATATATATTTCATATCAATAACTTGTAGGATTTGTTTTATGTCGTGCCATGTGGGGCTGCCGCACAGCACAGCAAATGCCAGTGATAGTAAAGCTGATTCTGATAGTAAGGAGGGGCATGATCCGTCCTTTCCCCAGCGTCGGGCAGTCTAAAAACAGAGGCACAGGTTTAAGGTGAGAGGGGACAGGTTTAAAAGGCACATTAGGAGTGAGTGTTTCATTCGGAGGGTGGTGGGTCTGTGGAACAAGCTGCTCCAGGAAATGGATGAGGCGGGTATATTAATGACGTTTAAAAGATACTCGGACAGGTACATCGATAGGAAACATTTAGAGAGATAGTGGTAAAACGTGGGCAAATGGGACGAGCTTGGTCAGCATGGACCGGTTGGGCCGAAGGGCCTGATTCTGCGCTGTATCACTCTCGACAGCTCTTAGGTGGCCAAACACAGAGAGGGCACGAACAACGTAGAGACCAGCAAAAATACGACGGGCCGAAGGGCCTGTTCCTGAGGGCCCCTTCTACCCTCTTCTCTCTGCTAATCTACCCCGTACGCGGAGGGGTGGGGGGAGGGGATTGGGGGCGGGAATCCGAGATCCGCTCTTACCCCTCTTGCAGGTTCCTGGTCCTCCTGATTGGTCCCGTCGACGTCAATCAGGGGGAGCCCCGCCTCTCTCCCCTCCCCCACGACCCCCATCTCCCCCTCCCCCCCGTCCCGGCTACTGGGGAAATGAGCGGATCGAACCAGCACTGGGGCAAGGGAGAGCTCTCGACCGGGAAGCAGGCGCACCCCAGGGAGTAGACAGCACCCCATCCCTTCTCTCCTTCTCTCTCTCTCTCCCTCTCTCTCTCTCTCTCTCTCTCTCTCTCTCTCTCTCTCTCTCTCCCTCCCTCCCTCCCTCTCCATCTGTCTCCCTCCCCCAAAAATGCATCGCTTCTGCCGGGGGATAGCTGCAACGTTTATTCTGCAAGGTATCTGTTAACGCCGTTCGTGTTTGACCTGCCTGATGTAGAATACACACTGACACACACACACACACACACACACACACACACACACACACACACACACACACACACACACACACACACACACACACACACCCTATTCACAAATGTGAGGCGAGCCGCCAGCGAGATTAAAGTGCATGTCTGGGTATTTTTTAAAGTGTGTGTTTTGCAAAATCTCTCGGAGGTTGCTTTGCTGAGAGGGCTTTTGGGGGGGGGGGCGGTGAGAGCAGTTGTTTCCGAATCGGCACATGCTTCAATACATCGGGTGCATTGCGGACGGTCGCAGCCATGGATCAGAGCAGAGCTGGCCCGGGGTCCTGGCCTCTACCGCTCCTTCACCCGATCTGCCCTGCTGTGCAGCCTGTCAATGGGTGAGGTCTGACCATCGCCGAGACTGCTGTCATTAATTTACACGCGGGGCATACTTCTGCTTGCGAAACGGAACAAACTGTACCTTCGGAACGCGAACGCGCGCACGGGCGTCGGTGTGTATGAGAGAGAGAGACAGAATCACTCCAAGTGTGTGTGTGAGAGAGAGAGTGCGAGATACACTGTGTGTGAAAGATTCACTGTCAGACAGATTCACTGAATGTATGAGATTCACTGTGTGTGAGAGAGATGCAGTGTGTGTGAGAGATGCAGTGTGTGTGAGATTCACTCTGTGAGAGTGTATATGTGAGAGAGATTCACTGTGTGTGAGAGAGATACAGTGTGTGTGTGAGATTCACTTTATGTGTATGTGTGTATGTGAGAGAGATGCACTGTGTGAGAGAGATGCAGTGTGTGTGAGATTCACTCTGTGAGAGTGTATATGTGAGAGATTCACTGTGTGTGAGAGATACAATGTGTGTGTGTGTTTGTGTGTGAGAGAGAGATGCACTGTGGTGTGTGAGAGATTCACTGTGTGTCAGATTTTCCCTGTGTGTGTCAGAGAGATTGACTGTGTGTGTGAGATTCACTGTGTGCGTGTGAGATTGTGTGTGTGTGAGAGAGATTCACTGTGTGTGTGCGAGATTGTGTGTGTGTGAGAGAGATTCACTGTGTCTGTGAGTTAATCACTGTGTGTGATAGAGATTCACTGTGTGTTTGAGAAGTTCAATCTGTGTGAGAGAGATTCATGGTGTGTGTTTCTAGATTCACTGTTTCTGTGAGATATTCACTGTGTGTGTAAGAGAATCACTGTGTGTGAGAGATTCGCTGTGTGAGAGAGATTTACTGTGTGAGGGATATTCACTGTATGTGAGAAGAGATTCATTATGTGTGAAAGAGAGAGATTCCCTGTTTCTGAGAGAGATTCACTGTGTGAGGGACTGAGATTCACTGTGTCAGAGAGTAAGATTCACCGTGTGACATAGATTCACAGTGTGTGTGGGAGAGATTCACTCTGTGTGTGTATGTGAGAGAGTTTAACATAGAACATAGAATAGTACAGCACAGTACAGGCCCTTCGGCCCACAATTTTGTGCTGACCCTCAAACCCTGCCTCCCATATAAGCCCCCACCTTAGATTCCTCCATATACCTGTCTGGTAGTCTCTTTAAACTTCACGAGTGTATCTGTCTCCACCACTGACTCAGGCAGTGCATTCCACGCACCAACCACTCTCTGAGTAAAAAACCTTCCTCTAATATCCCCCTTGAACTTCCCACCCCTTACCTTAAAGCCATGTCTTCTTGTATTGAGCAGTGGTGCCCTGGGGAAGAGGCGCTGGCTATCCACTCTATCTATTCCTCTTATTATCTTGTACACCTCTATCATGTCTCCTCTCATCCTCCTTCTCTCCAAAGAGTAAAGACCTAGCTCCCTTAATCTCTGATCATAATGCATACTTTCTAAACCAGGCAGCATCCTGGTAAATCTCCTCTCTACCCTTTCCAATGCTTCCACATCCTTCCTATAGTGAGGTGACCAGAACTGGACACAGTACTCCAAGTGTGGCCTAACCAGAGTTTTATAGAGCTGCATTATTACATCGCGACTCTTAAACTCTATCCCTCGACTTATGAAAGCTAACACCCCATAAGCTTTCTTAACTACCCTATCTACCTGTGAGGCAACTTTCAGGGATCTGTGGACATGTACCCCCAGATCCCTCTGCTCCTTCACACTACCAAGTATCCTGCCATTTGCTTTGTACTCTGCCTTGGAGTTTGTCCTGTCAAAGTGTACCACCTCACACTTCTCCGGGTTGAACTCCATCTGCCACTTCTCAGCCCACTTCTGCATCCTATCAATGTCTCTCTGCAATCTTCGACAATCCTCTACACTATCTACAACTCCACCAACCTTTGTGTGGTCTGCAAAAATGCCAACCCACCCTTCTACCCCCACATCCAGGTCGTTAATAAAAATCATGAAAAGTAGAGGTCCCAGAACCGATCCTTGTGGGACACCACTAGTCACAACCCTCCAATCTGAATGTACTCCCTCCACCATGACCCTCTGCCTTCTGCAGGCAAGCCAATTCTGAATCCACCTGGCCAAACTTCCCTGGATCCCATGCCTTCTAACTTTCTGAATAAGCCTACCGTGTGGAACCTTGTCAAATGCCTTACTAAAATCCATATAGATCACATCCACTGCACTACCCTCATCTATATGCCTGGTCACCTCCTCAAAGAACTCTATCAGGCTTGTTAGACACAATCTGCCCTTCACAAAGCCATGCTGACTGTCCCTGATCAGACCATGATTCTCTAAGAATCTTTTCCAACAGGTTTCCCACCACAGACGTAAGGCTCACTGGTCTATAATTACCCGGACTATCCCTACTACCTTTTTTGAACAAGGGAACAACATTCGCCTCCCTCCAATCCTCCGGTACCATTCCCGTGGACAACGAGGACATAAAGATCCTAGCCAGAGGCTCAGCAATCTCTTCTCTCGCCTCGTGGAGCAGCCTGGGGAATATTCCATCAGGCCCTGGGGACTTATCTGTCCTAATGTATTTTAACAACTCCAACACCTCCTCTCCCTTAATATCAACATGCTCCAGAACATCAACCTCACTCATATTGTCCTCACCGTCTTCAAGTTCCCTCTCATTGGTGAATTCCGAAGAGAAGTATTCATTGAGGACCTCGCTCACTTCCACAGCCTCCAGGCACATCTTCCCACCTTTATCTCTAATCGGTCCTACCTTCACTCCTGTCATCCTTTTTTTCTTCACATGATTGAAGAATGCCTTGGGGTTTTCCTTTATCCTACTCGCCAAGGCCCTCTCATGCCCCCTTCTTGCTCTTCTCAGCCCCTTCTTAAGCTCCTTTCTTGCTTCCCTATTTTCCTCAATAGACCCATGTGATCCTTGCTTCCTAAACCTCATGTACGCTGCCTTCTTCCACCTGACTAGATTTTCCACCTCACTTGTCACCCATGGTTCCTTCACCCTACCATTCTTTATCTTCCTCACCGGGACAAATTTATCCCTTACCTCCCGCAAGAGATCTCTAAACATCGACCACAGGTCCATAGTACATTTCCCTGAAAAAACATCATCCCAATTCACACCCGCAAGTTCTATCCTTATAGCCTCATAATTTGCCTTTCCCCAATTAAAAATTTTCCTGTCCTCTTTGATTCTATCCTTCTCCATGATAATTATAAAGCCCAGGGAGCGGTGGTCACTGTCCCCCAGATGCTCACCCACTGAGAGATCTGTGACCTGACCCGGTTCATTACCTAGTACTACGCACTCACTGTGTGTGTGTGTGTGTGTGTCTGTGAGAAAGAGATTCACTATGTGTCAGAGAGATTGATCATGTGTGTGAGAGAGAAAGATTCACTGTTTGACATTCACTCTGCGTGTGCTAGAGAGATTCACTATGTGTGTGTGAGAGATTCACTGTGTGTGAGAGAGATTTACTGTGTAAGGGATTCACTGTGTGTGTGTGTGTGACTGAGAGAGAGAGAGATTCACAGTGTGTGAGGGAGATTCCCTGTTTCTGAGAGATTCACTGTGTGTGGGATTGAGATTCACTGTGTGAGATAGATTCTCTGTGTGTGGCAGAGATTCACTCTGTGTGAGTGTGAGAGTTTCACTATGTGTGTGTGAGAGATTCACTATGTGTGGGAGTGAGATTCACTGTGTGTGTGACAGAGATTTACTGTGTTTCTGAGGGATTCACTGTGTGTTTGAGAGAATCACTGTGTGTGTGTGTGTGTGTGAAAAAAAGATTCACTACGTGTTAAAAATTCCCTGTGTCAGAGAGATTGACTGTGTGTGTGAGAGATTCACTATCTGTGAGAGAGATAGATTCACTCTGTGTGTGTGAGAGAGATGCACTGTGTGAGAGAGATTCAGTGTGTGTGTGAGATTCACTCAGTGTGTGTGTGTATGTGAGAGAGATTCACTGTGTGTGAGAGATTCAATGTGTGTGTGAGAGAGATGCACTGTGTGAGAGAATCACTGTGTGTGTGTGTGTGTGTGTGAGAGAGAGATTCACTGTGTATGTGTGTGTGTGTGAGAGAGAGAGATTCACTGTGTGTGAGGGGTGATTCGTTGTTTGTGAGAGAGAGATTCACTGTGTATGTGTGTAATTCACTGTGTGAGAGAGATTCGCTGTGTGTGAGAGATTCAATGAGTGTGTGTGTGAAAGAGAGATGCACTATGTGAGAGAATCACTGTGTGTGTGAGAGAGAGAAGTGATTTGTTGTTTGTGAGAGAGATTCACTGTGTGTGAGCGTGATTCACTATGTGTGGGAGTGACATTCACTGTGTGTGAGAGAGAAATTTACTCTGCGAGGGATTCACTGTGTGTGTGAGAGAATCACTGTGTGTGTGTGTGAGATTCACTGTTTGTGAGAGAGATTCACTATGTGTGGGAGTGACATTCACTGTGTGTGAGAGAGAAATTTACTCTGTGAGGGATTCACTGTGTGTGTGATAGAATCACTGTGTGTGTGTGTGTGTGTGTGTGTGTGTGTGTGTGAGAGAGAGTGAGAGAGAGATTCACTATGTGTGGGAGTGAGATTCACTGTGTGTGTGACAGATTCACTCTGTGTGCGACAGATTTACTGTGTGTGCGACAGATTTACTGTGTTTGTGAGGGATTCACTGTGTGTTTGAGAGAATCACTGTGTGTGTGTGTGTGTGTGTGTGCGTGTGAGAGAGTGATTCACTGTGTGTGTGAGGGAGATTCACTGTGTGTGAGAAGTGGTTAACTGTGTGTGAGGGAGATTCACTGTGTGAGAGAGTGATTCACTGTGTGTGTGAGGGAGATTCACTGTGTGTGAGAGAGATTCACTGTGTGTGTGAGGGAGATTCACTGTGTGTGTGAGGGAGATTCACTGTGTGTGAGGGAGAGATTCACCGTGTGTTTGAAATGTTCAATCTGTGTGAGAGAGATTCACTGTGTGTGTGAGACAATCACTGTGTGTGGGAGATTCACTATTTCTGTGAGATATTCACCGTGTGTGAGAGAGAGATTCACAGTCTGTGTGAGAGAGATTCTCTGTGTGTGAGAGAGAGACTTACTGTGTTTGTGAGGGATTCACTGTGTGTGTGAGAGAGATTCACTGTTTGTGAGCGTGATTCACTATGTGTGGGAGTGAGATTCACTGTGTGTGTGGGAGAAATTTACTCTGTGAGGGATTCACTGTGTGTGTGAGAGAATCACTGTGTGTGTGTGTGTGAGAGAGATTCACTGTTTATGAGAGAGATTCACTGTTTGTGAGAGAGATTCACTGTGTGTGTGAGAAATTTACTCTGTGAGGGATTCAATATGTGTGTGATAGAATCACTGTGTGTGTGTGTGTGTGTGTGTGTGTGTGTGTGTGAGAGATTCACTATGCGTGGGAGTGAGATTCACTGTGTGTGTGACAGAGACTTACTGTGTGTGAGAGAATCACTGTGTATGTGTGTGATTCACTGTGTGTGAGAGAGAAAGATTCACTGTGTGAGAGGTGGTTCACTGTGTGTGTGAGGGAGATTCACTGTGTGTGGGAGGTTATTCATTGTGTGTGAGAGAGAGATTCACTGTTTGTGAGAGAGATTCACTGTGTGTGGGAGTGATATTCACTGTGTGTGTGAGATTCAGTGTGTGTGAGAGATTCAATGTGTGTGTGAGAGATGTACTGTGTGAGAGAGCTTCAGCGTGTGCATGAGATACGCTGTGTGAGAGTGATTCACCGTGTGAGAGAGATTCACTGTGTGTGAGAGATATTTACTGTGTGAGGGAGAAGGTTCACTGTGTGTGAGGGAGATTCACCGTGTGATTCTAAGATTCACTGTGGGTGTGACAGATTCACTTTGTGAGGGAGAGAGATTTACTTTGTGTGTGAGAAATTCACAGTGTGTGTGAGAGATTCACTGTGTCTGTGAGACAATCACTGTGTGTAAGAGAGAGATTCACCGTGTGTTTGAAATGTTCAATCTGTGTGAGAGAGATTCACTGTGTGTGTGAGACATTCACGGTGTGTGTGGGAGATTCACTATTTCTGTGAGATATTCACTGTGTGTGAGAGAGATTCACTGTGTGTGAGAGAGAGACTTACTGTGTTTGTGAGGGATTCACTGTTTGTGAGGGAGATTCACTGTGTGTGTGAGAGATTCACTGTGTGTGAGAGAGAGATTCGTTGTTTATGAGAGAAATTCACTGTTTGTGAGCGTGATTCACTATGTGTGGGAATGAGATCACTGTGTGTGTGAGACAATCACTGTGTGTGGGAGATTCACTATTTCTGTGAGATATTCACCGTGTGTGAGAGAGAGATTCACAGTCTGTGTGAGAGAGATTCTCTGTGTGTGAGAGAGAGACTTACTGTGTTTGTGAGGGATTCACTGTGTGTGTGAGAGAGATTCACTGTTTGTGAGCGTGATTCACTATGTGTGGGAGTGAGATTCACTGTGTGTGTGGGAGAAATTTACTCTGTGAGGGATTCACTGTGTGTGTGAGAGAATCACTGTGTGTGCGTGTGTGTGTGAGAGATTCACTGTTTATGAGAGAGATTCACTGTTTGTGAGAGAGATTCACTATGTGTGGGAGTGAGATTCACTGTGTGAGAGAGAAATTTACTCTGTGAGGGATTCACTATGTGTGTGATAGAATCACTGTGTGTGTGTGTGTGTGTGTGTGTGTGTGTGTGAGAGATTCACTATGCGTGGGAGTGAGATTCACTGTGTGTGTGACAGAGACTTACTGTGTGTGAGGGATTCACTGTGTGTGTGAGAGAATCACTGTGTATGTGTGTGATTCACTGTGTGTGAGAGAGAAAGATTCACTGTGTGAGAGGTGGTTCACTGTGTGTGTGAGGGAGATTCACTGTGTGTGGGAGGTTATTCATTGTGTGTGAGAGAGAGATTCACTGTTTGTGAGAGAGATTCACTGTGTGTGGGAGTGATATTCACTGTGTGTGTGAGATTCAGTGTGTGTGAGAGATTCAATGTGTGTGTGAGAGATGTACTGTGTGAGAGAGCTTCAGCGTGTGCATGAGATACGCTGTGTGAGAGTGATTCACCGTGTGAGAGAGATTCACTGTGTGTGAGAGATATTTACTGTGTGAGGGAGAAGGTTCACTGTGTGTGAGGGAGATTCACCGTGTGATTCTAAGATTCACTGTGCGTGTGACAGATTCACTTTGTGAGGGAGAGAGATTTACTTTGTGTGTGAGAAATTCACAGTGTGTGTGAGAGATTCACTGTGTCTGTGAGACAATCACTGTGTGTAAGAGAGAGATTCACCGTGTGTTTGAAATGTTCAATCTGTGTGAGAGAGATTCACTGTGTGTGAGAGACATTCACGGTGTGTGTGGGAGATTCACTATTTCTGTGAGATATTCACTGTGTGTGAGAGAGATTCACTGTGTGTGAGAGAGAGACTTACTGTGTTTGTGAGGGATTCACTGTTTGTGAGGGAGATTCACTGTGTGTGTGAGAGATTCACTGTGTGTGAGAGAGAGATTCGTTGTTTATGAGAGAAATTCACTGTTTGTGAGCGTGATTCACTATGTGTGGGAATGAGATTCACTGTGTGTGCGAGAGAAATTCACTCTGTGAGGGCTCCACTGTGTGTGTGAGAGAATCACTGTGTGTGTGTGTGTGTGATTCATTGTTTATGAGAGAGATTCACTGTTTGTGAGAGAGATTCACTATGTGTGGCAGTGAGATTCACTGTGTGTGAGAGAGAATCACTCTGTGTGTGTGTGTGTGTGTGTGTGTGTGTGTGAGAGAGAGAGATTCACTGTGTGTGGGAGTGGGATTCACTGTGTGAGAAAGATTCAGTGTGTGTGAGAGAATCACTGTGTGTGTGTGTGTTTGTGTGAGAGAGAGAGAGAGAGATTCACTGTTTGTGTGACAGATTCACTTTGTGAGGGAGAGAGATTTACTTTGTGTGTGAGAGATTCACTGTGTGCGTGAGGGAGATTCACTATGTGTGAGAGGTTATTCATTGTGTGTGAGAGAGAGATTCACTGTTTGTGAGAGAGATTCACTATGTGTGGGAGTGAGATTCACTGTGTGTGTGACAGAGATTTACTGTGTTTGTGAGGGATTCACTGTGTGTGTGAGAGAATCACTGTGTATGTGTGTGATTCACTGTGCGTGAGAGAGAAATATTCACTGTGTGAGAGGTGGTTCACTGTGTGTGTGAGAGAGATTCACTGTGTGTGTGAGGGTGATTCACTGTGTGTGTGAGGGAGATTCACTGTGTGTGAGGGAGATTCACTGTGTGTGAGAGAGATTCACTGTGTGTGTGAGGGAGATTCACTGTGTGTGTGAGGGAGATTCACTGTGTGTGTGAGGTGGTTCACTGTGTGTGTGAGGGAGATTCACTGTGTGTGTGAGGGAGATTCACTGTGTGTGAGGGAGATTCACTGTGTGTGTGAGGGAGATTCACTGTGTGTGAGGTGGTTCACTGTGTGTGTGAGGGAGATTCACTGTGTGTGTGAGGGAGATTCACTGTGTGTGAGGGAGATTCACTGTGTGTGAGGTGGTTCACTGTGTGTGTGAGGGAGATTCACTGTGTGTGTGAGGGAGATTCACTGTGTGTGAGGGAGATTCACTGTGTGTGTGAGGGAGATTCACTGTGTGTGTGAGGGAGATTCACTGTGTGTGAGGGAGATTCACTGTGTGTGTGAGGGAGATTCACTGTGTGTGTGAGGGAGATTCACTGTGTGTGAGGGAGATTCACTGTGTGTGTGAGGGAGATTTACTGTGTGTGAGGGAGATTCACTGTGTGTGAGGGAGATTCACTGTGTGTGTGAGGTGGTTCACTGTGTGTGTGAGGGAGATTCACTGTGTGTGTGAGAGAGATTCACTGTGTGTGAGGGAGATTCACTGTGTGTGTGAGGGAGATTCACTGTGTGTGAGGGAGATTCACTGTGTGTGTGAGGGAGATTTACTGTGTGTGTGAGGGAGATTCACTGTGTGTGTGAGGGAGATTCACTGTGTGTGAGGGAGATTCACTGTGTGTGTGAGAGAGATTCACTGTGTGTGTGAGGGAGATTCACTGTGTGTGTGAGGTGGTTCACTGTGTGTGAGAGAGAGATTCACTGTGTGTGAGGGAGATTCACTGTGTGTGTGAGGGAGATTTACTGTGTGTGAGGGAGATTCACTGTGTGTGAGGGAGAATGTGTGTGTGTGTATCAGAGAGTGTGTGTGAGGGAGAATGTGTGTGTGTTCAGAGAGTGTGTGTGAGGGAGAATGTGTGTGTGTGTAGGGAGATTCACTGTGTGTGTGAGGGAGATTCACTGTGTGTGTGAGAGAGATTCACTGTGTGTGAGGGAGATTCACTGTGTGTGTGAGGGAGATTCACTGTGTGTGAGGGAGATTCACTGTGTGTGTGAGGGAGATTTACTGTGTGTGTGAGGGAGATTCACTGTGTGTGTGAGGGAGATTCACTGTGTGTGAGGGAGATTCACTGTGTGTGTGAGAGAGATTCACTGTGTGTGTGAGGGAGATTCACTGTGTGTGTGAGGGAGATTCACTGTGTGTGAGAGAGAGATTCACTGTGTGTGAGGGAGATTCACTGTGTGTGTGAGGGAGATTTACTGTGTGTGAGGGAGATTCACTGTGTGTGAGGGAGATTCACTGTGTGTGTGAGGTGGTTCACTGTGTGTGTGAGGGAGATTCACTGTGTGTGTGAGAGAGATTCACTGTGTGTGAGGGAGATTCACTGTGTGTGTGAGGGAGATTCACTGTGTGTGAGGGAGATTCACTGTGTGTGTGAGGGAGATTTACTGTGTGTGTGAGGGAGATTCACTGTGTGTGTGAGGGAGATTCACTGTGTGTGAGGGAGATTCACTGTGTGTGTGAGAGAGATTCACTGTGTGTGTGAGGGAGATTCACTGTGTGTGTGAGGTGGTTCACTGTGTGTGTGAGGGAGATTCACTGTGTGTGTGAGGGAGATTCACTGTGTGTGAGGGAGATTCACTGTGTGTGTGAGAGAGATTCACTGTGTGTGTGAGGGAGATTCACTGTGTGTGTGAGGGAGATTTACTGTGTGTGTGAGAGAGATTCACTGTGTGTGTGAGGGAGATTCACTGTGTGTGTGAGGGAGATTCACTGTGTGTGTGAGAGAGATTCACTGTGTGTGAGAGAGATTCACTGTGTGTGTGAGGGAGATTCACTGTGTGTGTGAGGTGGTTCACTGTGTGTGTGTGAGAGATTCACTGTGTGTGTGAGAGAGATTCACTGTGTGTGTGAGGGAGATTCACTGTGTGTGTGAGGTGGTTCACTGTGTGTGTGAGAGAGATTCACTGTGTGTGTGAGGGAGATTCACTGTGTGTGTGAGGGAGATTTACTGTGTGTGTGAGAGAGATTCACTGTGTGTGTGAGGGAGATTCACTGTGTGTGTGAGGGAGATTCACTGTGTGTGTGAGGTGGTTCACTGTGTCTGTGAGGGAGATTCACTGTGTGTGTGAGGGAGATTCACTGTGTGTGTGAGGGAGATTCACTGTGTGTGTGAGGTGGTTCACTGTGTGTGTGAGGGAGATTCACTGTGTGTGTGAGGGAGATTCACTGTGTGTGAGGGAGATTCACTGTGTGTGTGAGGGAGATTCACTGTGTGTGTGAGAGAGATTCACTGTGTGTGTGAGGTGATTCACTGTGTGTGTGAGAGAGATTCACTGTGTGTGTGAGGGAGATTCACTGTGTGTGTGAGGGAGATTTACTGTGTGTGTGAGAGAGATTCACTGTGTGTGTGAGGGAGATTCACTGTGTGTGTGAGGTGGTTCACTGTGTGTGAGAGAGATTCACTGTGTGTGTGAGAGAGATTCACTGTGTGTGTGAGGGAGATTCACTGTGTGTGTGAGGGAGATTCACTGTGTGTGTGAGAGATTCACTGTGTGTGTGAGAGAGATTCACTGTGTGTGTGAGAGAGATTCACTGTGTGTGTGAGGGAGATTCACTGTGTGTGTGAGGGAGATTCACTGTGTGTGTGAGGGAGATTTACTGTGTGTGTGAGAGAGATTCACTGTGTGTGTGAGGGAGATTCACTGTGTGTGTGAGGTGGTTCACTGTGTGTGTGAGAGAGATTCACTGTGTGTGTGAGGGAGATTCACTGTGTGTGTGTGAGAGATTCACTGTGTGTGTGAGAGAGATTCACTGTGTGTGTGAGGTGGTTCACTGTGTGTGTGAGAGAGATTCACTGTGTGTGTGAGGGAGATTCACTGTGTGTGTGAGGGAGATTCACTCTGTGTGTGTGAGGTGATTCACTGTGTGTGTGAGAGAGATTCACTGTGTGTGTGAGGGAGATTCACTGTGTGTGTGAGGGAGATTCACTGTGTGTGAGAGAGATTCACTGTGTGTGTGAGGTGATTCACTGTGTGTGTGAGAGAGATTCACTGTGTGTGTGAGGGAGATTTACTGTGTGTGTGAGAGAGATTCACTGTGTGTGTGAGGGAGATTCACTGTGTGTGAGTGAGATTCACTGTGTGTGTGAGAGAGATTCACTGTGTGTGTGAGGGAGATTCACTGTGTGTGTGAGAGAGATTCACTGTGTGTGTGAGGGAGATTCACTGTGTGTGTGAGGGAGATTCACTGTGTGTGTGAGAGAGATTCACTGTGTGTGTGAGGGAGATTCACTGTGTGTGTATCAGAGAGATTCACTGTGTGTGTGAGGGAGATTCACTGTGTGTGTGAGAGAGATTCACTGTGTGTGTGAGGGAGATTCACTGTGTGTGTGAGAGAGATTCACTGTGTGTGTGAGGGAGATTCACTGTGTGTGTGAGAGAGATTCACTGTGTGTGTGAGGGAGATTCACTGTGTGTGTGAGAGAGAATCACTGTGTGTGTGAGGGAGATTTACTGTGTGTGTGAGAGAGATTCACTGTGTGTGTGAGGGAGATTCACTGTGTGTGAGAGAGATTCACTGTGTCTGTGAGGGAGATTCACTGTGTGTGTGAGAGAGATTCACTGTGTGTGTGAGGGAGATTCACTGTGTGTGAGGGAGATTCACTGTGTGTGTGAGGGAGATTTACTGTGTGTGTGAGAGAGATTCACTGTGTGTGTGAGGGAGATTCACTGTGTGTGTGAGAGAGATTCACTGTGTGTGTGAGGTGGTTCACTGTGTGTGTGAGGGAGATTCACTGTGTGTGTGAGGGAGATTCACTGTGTGTGTGAGAGAGATTCACTGTGTGTGTGAGGGAGATTCACTGTGTGTGAGAGAGATTCACTGTGTGTGTGAGGGAGATTCACTGTGTGTGTGAGAGAGATTCACTGTGTGTGTGAGGGAGATTTACTGTGTGTGTGAGAGAGATTCACTGTGTGTGTGAGGGAGATTCACTATGTGTGAGAGAGATTCACTGTGTGTGTGAGGGAGATTCACTGTGTGTGAGGGAGATTCACTGTGTGTGTGAGGGAGATTAACTGTGTGTGTGAGGGAGATTCACTGTGTGTGTGAGGGAGATTCACTGTGTGTGAGGGAGATTCACTGTGTGTGTGAGGTGGTTCACTGTGTGTGTGAGGGAGATTCACTGTGTGTGTGAGGGAGATTCACTGTGTGTGAGGGAGATTCACTGTGTGTGTGAGGGAGATTCACTGTGTGTGAGGGAGATTCACTGTGTGTGTGAGAGGTGGTTCACTGTGTGTGTGAGGGAGATTCACTGTGTGTGTGAGGGAGATTCACTGTGTGTGAGGGAGATTCACTGTGTGTGTGAGGGAGATTTACTGTGTGTGTGAGAGAGATTCACTGTGTGTGTGAGGGAGATTTACTGTGTGTGTGAGGGAGATTCACTGTGTGTGTGAGGGAGATTCACTGTGTGTGTGAGGGAGATTCACTGTGTGTGAGGGAGATTCACTGTGTGTGTGAGGGAGATTTACTGTGTGTGTGAGGGAGATTCACTGTGTGTGTGAGGGAGATTCACTGTGTGTGTGAGGGAGATTCACTGTGTGTGTGAGGGAGATTCACTGTGTATGTGAGGTGGTTCACTGTGTGTGTGAGAGAGATTCACTGTGTGTGTGAGAGAGATTCACTGTGTGTGAGGTGGTTCACTGTGTGTGAGGGAGATTCACTGTGTGTGTGAGGGAGATTCACTGTGTGTGAGGGAGATTCACTGTGTGTGTGAGAGAGATTCACTGTGTGTGTGAGGGAGATTTACTGTGTGTGAGGGAGATTCACTGTGTGTGTGAGGGAGATTCACTGTGTGTGAGGGAGATTCACTGTGTGTGTGAGGGAGATTTACTGTGTGTGAGGGAGATTCACTGTGTGTGAGGGAGATTCACTGTGTGTGTGAGGTGGTTCACTGTGTGTGTGAGGGAGATTCACTGTGTATGTGAGGGAGATTCACTGTGTGTGAGGGAGATTCACTGTGTGTGAGAGAGATTCACTGTGTGTGTGAGGGAGATTCACTGTGTGTGTGAGAAAGATTCACTGTGTGTGTGAGGGAGATTTACTGTGTGTGTGAGGGAGATTTACTGTGTGTGTGAGAGAGATTCACTGTGTGTGTGAGGGAGATTCACTGTGTGTGTGAGGTGGTTCACTGTGTGTGAGAGAGATTCACTGTGTGTGTGAGAGAGATTCACTGTGTGTGTGAGGGAGATTCACTGTGTGTGTGAGGGAGATTCACTGTGTGTGTGAGAGATTCACTGTGTGTGTGAGAGAGATTCACTGTGTGTGTGAGAGAGATTCACTGTGTGTGTGAGGGAGATTCACTGTGTGTGTGAGGGAGATTCACTGTGTGTGTGAGGGAGATTTACTGTGTGTGTGAGAGAGATTCACTGTGTGTGTGAGGGAGATTCACTGTGTGTGTGAGGTGGTTCACTGTGTGTGTGAGAGAGATTCACTGTGTGTGTGAGGGAGATTCACTGTGTGTGTGTGAGAGATTCACTGTGTGTGTGAGAGAGATTCACTGTGTGTGTGAGGTGGTTCACTGTGTGTGTGAGAGAGATTCACTGTGTGTGTGAGGGAGATTCACTGTGTGTGTGAGGGAGATTCACTCTGTGTGTGTGAGGTGATTCACTGTGTGTGTGAGAGAGATTCACTGTGTGTGTGAGGGAGATTCACTGTGTGTGTGAGGGAGATTCACTGTGTGTGAGAGAGATTCACTGTGTGTGTGAGGTGATTCACTGTGTGTGTGAGAGAGATTCACTGTGTGTGTGAGGGAGATTTACTGTGTGTGTGAGAGAGATTCACTGTGTGTGTGAGGGAGATTCACTGTGTGTGAGGGAGATTCACTGTGTGTGTGAGAGAGATTCACTGTGTGTGTGAGGGAGATTCACTGTGTGTGTGAGAGAGATTCACTGTGTGTGTGAGGGAGATTCACTGTGTGTGTGAGGGAGATTCACTGTGTGTGTGAGAGAGATTCACTGTGTGTGTGAGGGAGATTCACTGTGTGTGAGAGAGATTCACTGTGTGTGTGAGGGAGATTCACTGTGTGTGTGAGAGAGATTCACTGTGTGTGTGAGGGAGATTCACTGTGTGTGTGAGAGAGATTCACTGTGTGTGTGAGGGAGATTCACTGTGTGTGTGAGAGAGATTCACTGTGTGTGTGAGGGAGATTCACTGTGTGTGTGAGAGAGATTCACTGTGTGTGTGAGGGAGATTTACTGTGTGTGTGAGAGAGATTCACTGTGTGTGTGAGGGAGATTCACTGTGTGTGAGAGAGATTCACTGTGTCTGTGAGGGAGATTCACTGTGTGTGTGAGAGAGATTCACTGTGTGTGTGAGGGAGATTCACTGTGTGTGAGGGAGATTCACTGTGTGTGTGAGGGAGATTTACTGTGTGTGTGAGAGATTCACTGTGTGTGTGAGGGAGATTCACTGTGTGTGTGAGAGAGATTCACTGTGTGTGTGAGGTGGTTCACTGTGTGTGTGAGGGAGATTCACTGTGTGTGTGAGGGAGATTCACTGTGTGTGTGAGAGAGATTCACTGTGTGTGTGAGGGAGATTCACTGTGTGTGAGAGAGATTCACTGTGTGTGTGAGGGAGATTCACTGTGTGTGTGAGAGAGATTCACTGTGTGTGTGAGGGAGATTTACTGTGTGTGTGAGAGAGATTCACTGTGTGTGTGAGGGAGATTCACTATGTGTGAGAGAGATTCACTGTGTGTGTGAGGGAGATTCACTGTGTGTGAGGGAGATTCACTGTGTGTGTGAGGGAGATTCACTGTGTGTGTGAGGGAGATTCACTGTGTGTGAGGGAGATTCACTGTGTGTGTGAGGGAGATTCACTGTGTGTGAGGGAGATTCACTGTGTGTGTGAGGGAGAATGTGTGTGTGTATCAGAGAGTGTGTGTGAGGGAGAATGTGTGTGTGAGGTGTATCAGTGTGTGTGAGGGAGAAGTGTGTGTGAGGGAGATTCACTGTGTGTGAGGGAGATTCACTGTGTGTGTGAGAGGTGGTTCACTGTGTGTGTGAGGGAGATTCACTGTGTGTGTGAGGGAGATTCACTGTGTGTGAGGGAGATTCACTGTGTGTGTGAGGGAGATTTACTGTGTGTGTGAGAGAGATTCACTGTGTGTGTGAGGGAGATTTACTGTGTGTGTGAGGGCGATTCACTGTGTGTGTGAGGGAGATTCACTGTGTGTGTGAGGGAGATTCACTGTGTGTGAGGGAGATTCACTGTGTGTGTGAGGGAGATTTACTGTGTGTGTGAGGGAGATTCACTGTGTGTGTGAGGGAGATTCACTGTGTATGTGAGTTGGTTCACTGTGTGTGTGAGAGAGATTCACTGTGTGTGTGAGAGAGATTCACTGTGTGTGCGTGTATCAGAGAGAGTGTGTGTGAGGGAGAATGTGTGTGCGTGTATCAGAGAGAGTGTGTGTGAGGGAGATTCACTGTGTGTGTGAGAGAGATTCACTGTGTGTGTGAGGGAGATTTACTGTGTGTGAGGGAGATTCACTGTGTGTGTGAGGGAGATTCACTGTGTGTGAGGGAGATTCACTGTGTGTGTGAGGGAGATTTACTGTGTGTGAGGGAGATTCACTGTGTGTGAGGGAGATTCACTGTGTGTGTGAGGTGGTTCACTGTGTGTGTGAGGGAGATTCACTGTGTATGTGAGGGAGATTCACTGTGTGTGAGGGAGATTCACTGTGTGTGAGAGAGATTCACTGTGTGTGTGAGGGAGATTCACTGTGTGTGTGAGAGAGATTCACTGTGTGTGTGAGGGAGATTTACTGTGTGTGTGAGAGAGATTCACTGTGTGTGTGAGGGAGATTCACTGTGTGTGAGAGAGATTCACTGTGTGTGTGAGGGAGATTCACTGTGTGTGTGAGGGAGATTCACTGTGTGTGTGAGAGAGATTCACTGTGTGTGTGAGGGAGATTCACTGTGTGTGAGGGAGATTCACTGTGTGTGTGAGGGAGATTTACTGTGTGTGTGAGGGAGATTCACTGTGTGTGTGAGAGAGATTCACTGTGTGTGTGAGGTGGTTCACTGTGTGTGTGAGGGAGATTCACTGTGTGTGTGAGAGAGATTCACTGTGTGTGTGAGGGAGATTCACTGTGTGTGTGAGAGAGATTCACTGTGTGTGAGAGAGATTCACTGTGTGTGTGAGGGGGATTCACTGTGTGTGTGAGAGAGATTCACTGTGTGTGTGAGGGAGATTCACTGTGTGTGAGAGAGATTCACTGTGTGTGTGAGGGAGATTCACTGTGTGTGTGAGGGAGATTCACTGTGTGTGAGAGAGATTCACTGTGTGTGTGAGGGGGATTCACTGTGTGTGTGAGAGAGATTCACTGTGTGTGTGAGGGAGATTCACTGTGTGTGAGAGAGATTCACTGTGTGTGTGAGGGAGATTCACTGTGTGTGTGAGGGAGATTCACTGTGTGTGAGGGAGATTCACTGTGTGTGGAGGGAGATTCACTGTGTGTGGAGGGAGATTCACTGTGTGTGAGGGAGGTTCACTGTGTGTGTGAGGGAGATTTACTGTGTGTGAGGGAGATTCACTGTGTGTGAGGGAGATTCACTGTGTGTGTGAGGTGGTTCACTGTGTGTGTGAGGGAGATTCACTGTGTGTGTGAGGGAGATTCACTGTGTGTGAGGGAGATTCACTGTGTGTGTGAGGGAGATTCACTGTGTGTGTGAGAGAGATTCACTGTGTGTGTGAGGGAGATTCACTGTGTGTGTGAGAGAGATTCACTGTGTGTGTGAGGGAGATTCACTGTGTGTGTGAGAGAGATTCACTGTGTGTGTGAGGGAGATTCACTGTGTGTGAGAGAGATTCACTGTGTATGTGAGGGAGATTCACTGTGTGTGTGAGAGAGATTCACTGTGTGTGTGAGGGAGATTTACTGTGTGTGTGAGAGAGATTCACTGTGTGTGTGAGGGAGATTCACTGTGTGTGAGAGAGATTCACTGTGTGTGTGAGGGAGATTCACTGTGTGTGTGAGAGAGATTCACTGTGTGTGTGAGGGAGATTCACTGTGTGTGAGGGAGATTCACTGTGTGTGTGAGGGAGATTTACTGTGTGTGTGAGAGAGATTCACTGTGTGTGTGAGGGAGATTCACTGTGTGTGTGAGAGAGATTCACTGTGTGTGTGAGGTGGTTCACTGTGTGTGTGAGGGAGATTCACTGTGTGTGTGAGGGAGATTCACTGTGTGTGAGAGATATTCACTGTGTGTGTGAGGGAGATTCACTGTGTGTGTGAGAGAGATTCACTGTGTGTGTGAGGGAGATTCACTGTGTGTGTGAGAGAGATTCACTGTGTGTGTGAGGGAGATTCACTGTGTGTGAGAGAGATTCACTGTGTGTGTGAGGGAGATTCACTGTGTGTGTGAGAGAGATTCACTGTGTGTGTGAGGGAGATTTACTGTGTGTGTGAGAGAGATTCACTGTGTGTGTGAGGGAGATTCACTGTGTGTGAGAGAGATTCACTGTGTGTGTGAGGGAGATTTACTGTGTGTGTGAGGGAGATTCACTGTGTGTGTGAGAGAGATTCACTGTGTGTGTGAGGGAGATTCACTGTGTGTGAGAGAGATTCACTGTGTGTGTGAGGGAGATTCACTGTGTGTGTGAGGGAGATTCACTGTGTGTGTGAGAGAGATTCATTGTGTGTATGAGGGAGATTCACTGTGTGTGAGGGAGATTCACTGTGTGTGTGAGGGAGATTTACTGTGTGTGTGAGAGAGATTCACTGTGTGTGTGAGGGAGATTCACTGTGTGTGTGAGAGAGATTCACTGTGTGTGTGAGGTGGTTCACTGTGTGTGTGAGGGAGATTCACTGTGTGTGTGAGAGAGATTCACTGTGTGTGTGAGGGAGATTCACTGTGTGTGTGAGGGAGATTCACTGTGTGTGAGGGAGATTCACTGTGTGTGTGAGGGAGATTTACTGTGTGTGTGAGAGAGATTCACTGTGTGTGTGAGGTGGTTCACTGTGTGTGTGAGAGAGATTCACTGTGTGTGTGAGAGAGATTCACTGTGTGTGTGAGAGAGATTCACTGTGTGTGTGAGGTGGTTCACTGTGTGTGTGAGAGAGATTCACTGTGTGTGTGAGGGAGATTCACTGTGTGTGTGAGGGAGATTCACTGTGTGTGTGAGAGAGATTCACTGTGTGTGTGAGGTGATTCACTGTGTGTGTGAGAGAGATTCACTGTGTGTGTGAGGGAGATTCACTGTGTGTGTGAGAGAGATTCACTGTGTGTGTGAGAGAGATTCACTGTGTGTGAGAGAGATTCACTGTGTGTGTGAGGGAGATTCACTGTGTGTGTGAGAGAGATTCACTGTGTGTTTGAGGGAGATTCACTGTGTGTGTGAGAGAGATTCACTGTGTGTGTGAGAGAGATTCACTGTGTGTGTGAGGGAGATTCACTGTGTGTGTGAGGGAGATTCACTGTGTGTGTGAGAGAGATTCACTGTGTGTGTGAGGGAGATTTACTGTGTGTGTGAGAGAGATTCACTGTGTGTGTGAGGGAGATTCACTGTGTGTGAGGGAGATTCACTGTGTGTGTGAGGGAGATTTACTGTGTGTGTGAGAGAGATTCACTGTGTGTGTGAGGGAGATTCACTGTGTGTGTGAGAGAGATTCACTGTGTGTGTGAGGGAGATTCACTGTGTGTGTGAGAGAGATTCACTGTGTGTGTGAGGGAGATTCACTGTGTGTGAGAGAGATTCACTGTGTGTGTGAGGGAGATTCACTGTGTGTGTGAGAGAGATTCACTGTGTGTGTGAGGGAGATTCACTGTGTGTGTGAGAGAGATTCACTGTGTGTGTGAGGGAGATTCACTGTGTGTGTGAGAGAGATTCACTGTGTGTGTGAGGGAGATTCACTGTGTGTGAGAGAGATTCACTGTGTGTGTGAGGGAGATTCACTGTGTGTGTGAGAAAGATTCACTGTGTGTGTGAGGGAGATTTACTGTGTGTGTGAGAGAGATTCACTGTGTGTGTGAGGGAGATTCACTGTGTGTGAGAGAGATTCACTGTGTGTGTGAGGGAGATTCACTGTGTGTGTGAGGGAGATTCACTGTGTGTGTGAGAGAGATTCACTGTGTGTGTGAGGGAGATTCACTGTGTGTGAGGGAGATTCACTGTGTGTGTGAGGGAGATTTACTGTGTGTGTGAGAGAGATTCACTGTGTGTGTGAGGGAGATTCACTGTGTGTGTGAGAGAGTTTCACTGTGTGTGTGAGGTGGTTCACTGTGTGTGTGAGGGAGATTCACTGTGTGTGTGAGGGAGATTCACTGTGTGTGAGAGAGATTCACTCTGTGTGTGAGGGAGATTCACTGTGTGTGTGAGAGAGATTCACTGTGTGTGTGAGGGAGATTCACTGTGTGTGTGAGAGAGATTCACTGTGTGTGTGAGGGAAATTCACTGTGTGTGAGAGAGATTCACTGTGTGTGTGAGGGAGATTCACTGTGTGTGTGAGGGAGATTCACTGTGTGTGAGGGAGATTCACTGTGTGTGTGAGGGAGATTCACTGTGTGTGGAGGGAGATTTACTGTGTGTGAGGGAGATTCACTGTGTGTGTGAGGGAGATTCACTGTGTGTGAGGGAGATTCACTGTGTGTGTGAGGTGGTTCACTGTGTGTGTGAGGGAGATTCACTGTGTGTGTGAGGGAGATTCACTGTGTGTGAGAGATATTCACTGTGTGTGTGAGGGAGATTCACTGTGTGTGTGAGAGAGATTCACTGTGTGTGTGAGGGAGATTCACTGTGTGTGTGAGAGAGATTCACTGTGTGTGTGAGGGAGATTCACTGTGTGTGAGAGAGATTCACTGTGTGTGTGAGGGAGATTCACTGTGTGTGTGAGAGAGATTCACTGTGTGTGTGAGGGAGATTTACTGTGTGTGTGAGAGAGATTCACTGTGTGTGTGAGGGAGATTCACTGTGTGTGAGAGAGATTCACTGTGTGTGTGAGGGAGATTTACTGTGTGTGTGAGGGAGATTCACTGTGTGTGTGAGAGAGATTCACTGTGTGTGTGAGGGAGATTCACTGTGTGTGAGAGAGATTCACTGTGTGTGTGAGGGAGATTCACTGTGTGTGTGAGAGAGATTCACTGTGTGTGAGGGAGATTCACTGTGTGTGAGGGAGATTCACTGTGTGTGTGAGGGAGATTTACTGTGTGTGTGAGAGAGATTCACTGTGTGTGTGAGGGAGATTCACTGTGTGTGTGAGAGAGATTCACTGTGTGTGTGAGGTGGTTCACTGTGTGTGTGAGGGAGATTCACTGTGTGTGTGAGGGAGATTCACTGTGTGTGAGAGAGATTCACTGTGTGTGTGAGGGAGATTCACTGTGTGTGTGTGAGAGAGTGTGTGTGTGTGAGGGAGAATGTGTGTGTGTGTATCAGAGAGAGTGTGTGAGGGAGAATGTGCACTGTGTGTGTGAGAGAGATTCACTGTGTGTGTGAGGGAGATTCACTGTGTGTGAGAGAGATTCACTGTGTGTGTGAGGGAGATTCACTGTGTGTGTGAGAGAGATTCACTGGTGTGTGCGTGTATCAGAGAGAGTGTGTGTGAGGGAGAATGTGTGTGTGTGTATCAGAGAGAGTGTGTGTGAGGGAGAATGTGTGTGAGGGAGATTTACTGTGTGTGTGAGAGAGATTCACTGTGTGTGTGAGGGAGATTCACTGTGTGTGAGAGAGATTCACTGTGTGTGTGAGGGAGATTTACTGTGTGTGTGAGGGAGATTCACTGTGTGTGTGAGAGAGATTCACTGTGTGTGTGAGGGAGATTCACTGTGTGTGTGAGAGAGATTCACTGTGTGTGTGAGGGAGATTTACTGTGTGTGTGAGAGAGATTCACTGTGTGTGTGAGGGAGATTCACTGTGTGTGAGGGAGATTCACTGTGTGTGTGAGAGAGATTCACTGTGTGTGTGAGGGAGATTTACTCTGTGTGTGAGAGAGATTCACTGTGTGTGTGAGGGAGATTCACCGTGTGTGAGAGAGATTCACTGTGTGTGTGAGGGAGATTCACTGTGTGTGTGAAAGAGGTTCATGTGTGAGGGAGATTCAGTATGTGTGAGAGGTTTTTCATTGTGTGTGAGAGAGAGATTCACTGTGAGAGAGATTTACTGTGTGTCTGTGAGAGATTCACTGTGTATGTGACAGATTCATGGTGTATGAAAAGAGATTTACTGTGTTTCTGAGGGATTCACTGTGTGTTTGAGAGAATCACTGTGTGTGTGAGGGAGATTCACTGTGTGTGTGAGAGAGATTCACTGTGTGTGTGAGGGAGATTCACTGTGTGTGTGAGGTGGTTCACTGTGTGTGTGAGGGAGATTCACTGTGTGTGTGAGAGAGATTCACTGTGTGTGTGAGGGAGATTCACTGTGTGTGTGAGGGAGATTTACTGTGTGTGTGAGAGAGATTCACTGTGTGTGTGAGAGAGATTCACTGTGTGTGTGAGGGAGATTCACTGTGTGTGAGGGAGATTCACAGTCTGTGTGAGAGAGATTCACTGTGTGTGAGAGAGATTCACTGTGTGTGAGGGAGATTCACTGTGTGTGAGAGAGATTCACTGTGTGTGTGAGAGAGATTCACTGTGTGTGAGAGAGATTCACTGTGTGTGAGGGAGATTCACTGTGTGTGTGAGAGAGTGATTCACTGTGTGTGTGAGGGAGATTCACTGTGTGTGTGAGAGAGATTCACTGTGTGTGTGAGGGAGATTCACTGTGTGTGTGAGAGAGATTCACTGTGTGTGTGAGGGAGATTCACTGTGTGTGAGGGAGATTCACTGTGTGTGTGAGAGAGTGATTCACTGTGTGTGTGAGAGAGAATCACTGTATGTGTGTGAGAGATTTACTGTGTGTGTGAGAGAGATTCACTGTGTGTGAGGGAGATTCACTGTGTGTGTGAGAGAGTGATTCACTGTGTGTGTGAGGGAGATTCACTGTGTGTGTGAGGGAGATTCACTGTGTGTGTGAGAGAGATTCACTGTGTGTGTGAGGGAGATTCACTGTGTGTGTGAGAGAGATTCACTGTGTGTGTGAGGGAGATTCACTGTGTGTGAGGGAGATTCACTGTGTGAGAGAGTGATTCACTGTGTGTGTGAGGGAGATTCACTGTGTGTGAGGGAGATTCACTGTGTGTGTGAGGGAGATTCACTGTGTGTGTGAGAGAGATTCACTGTGTGTGAGAGGTGATTCATTGTGTGTGAGAGAGATTCACAGTCTGTGTGAGAGATGTACTGTGTGAGAGAGCTTCAGTGTGTGCATGAGATACGCTGTGTGAGAGTGATTCACTGTGTGAGAGAGATTCACTGTGTGTGGGAGGTATTTACTGTGTGAGGGAGATTCACCGTGTGATTCTGAGATTCACTGTGGGTGTGACAGATTCACTGTGTGAGGGAGAGAGATTTACTGTGTGTGTGAGAGATTCACAGTGTGTGTGAGAGATTCACTGTGTGTGTGAGACAATCACTGTGTGTGATAAAGATTCAGTGTGTGTGAGAGAGAGATTCACAGTGTGTTTGAAATGTTCAATCTGTGTGAGATAGATTCACTGTGTGTGAGAGACATTCACGGTGTGTGTGGGAGATTCACTATTTCTGTGAGATATTCACCGTGTGTGAGAGAGGTTCACTGTGTGTGAGAGAGAGACTTACTGTGTTTGTGAGGGATTCACAGTGTGTGTGAGATTCACAGTGTGTGTGAGATTCAATGTGTGTGTGAGATTCACTGTGTGTGAGAGATCCACTGTGTGAGAAAGAGATTCACTGTGTGAGAAAGAGATTTACTGTGTGAGGGAGAGGGATTCACTGTGTATGAGGGAGATTCACTTTCTGCATGTGAGATTCACTTTGGGTATGACTGATTCACTGTGTGTGTGAGGGAGATTCACAGTGTGTGTGAGAGATTCACTGTGTGTGTGAGACAATCACTGTGTGTGATAAAGATTCAGTGTGTGTGAGAGAGAGATTCACCGTGTGTTTGAAATGTTCAATCTGTGTGAGATAGATTCACTGTGTGTGAGAGACATTCACGGTGTGTGTGGGAGATTCACTATTTCTGTGAGATATTCACCGTGTGTGAGAGAGGTTCACTGTGTGTGAGAGAGAGACTTACTGTGTTTGTGAGGGATTCACAGTGTGTGTGAGATTCACAGTGTGTGTGAGATTCAATGTGTGTGTGAGATTCACTGTGTGTGAGAGATCCACTGTGTGAGAAAGAGATTCACTGTGTGAGAAAGAGATTTACTGTGTGAGGGAGAGGGATTCACTGTGTATGAGGGAGATTCACTTTCTGCATGTGAGATTCACTTTGGGTATGACTGATTCACTGTGTGTGTGAGGGAGATTCACTGTGTGTGTGAGAGAGATTCACTGTGTGTGTGAGGGAGATTCACTGTGTGTGTGTGAGAGAGAGAGAGAGATTCACTGTGTGTGAGAGAGTTTTACTGTGTGAGGGAGAGAGATTCACTGTGTTTTTGAGAGAGAGAGAGAGACCGAGAGTCTCCCTGTGTATGTGAATCTGTGTGTGTGTGTGAGAGAGAGAGAGAGAGACAGAGATGAGAGTCGGTCTGTGTGTGTGTGAGAGAGGGTCTGAGAGTCACCCTCTGTTTGGGAATGTATGTGTGAGAGATGTGTGTGTGGTTGGATGTGTGTATAAGAAAGTTTGAGTGTATGTGTGAGTAGGAGAGAAAGAGATTATTATTTATTTTGATTTAATGTTAGCAATACAGGACGGAATAGTTCCTTGTGGTCCTTTGAGCCACGTCACCCCAGTAACCCCGCCACAAACAATTTACATTGAACAATTAACCAACCCGGGATTGGGCCCATCTTTGAACTGTTTGAGAAAACCAGAGCACCAGTGGATGGGGGCAGGATGTAGAGCGCATGGGCTGACCCCACCCAGGGAAGTGGGGAGTGTCCCTTCACATTCCTGACCTGCAGGTGGGGGGGACAGGTAATGTGGTGGATGTGGAGTGCCTGGACTAACCCCACTCTGGGAAGTGGGAAGCACCCCTGCCCTGTAGATGGTAGAAAGACATCGGTGTTCGGTCCTGACTCACTTTTTGCAGGATCCCGAGCCTCTGATCTGTCCCCTGAGCCACAGATATTCGACCAGGTGACAATGAAATTTGTCGAGATCGCTGACTGAGTGGAGGGGGGAGTTACACGGCACTCGACTCCTCTCAGAAAGTATTAACATCAAAGTGACTTTCAAAGTCTTGTTCTCGTTTTAGTAAATACCCAAAGCACAGTTCTAACACCTCATACTGCCCTATCTCTGTAATCTCCTCGGGTCCTCCATCCCTCCGTCTCTGTAATCTCCTCCGGGTCCTACATCCCTCCGTCTCTGTAATCTCCTCAGGGTCTGACACTCCTCCGTCTCTGTAATCTCCTCCGGGTCCTACACTCCTCCGTCTCTGTAATCTCCTCCGGGTCCTACACTCCTCCGTCTCTGTAATCTCCTCCGGGTCCTACACTCCTCCGTCTCTGTAATCTCCTCTGGGCCCTCCATCCCTCCGTCTCTGTAATCTCCTCCAGGTCCTACACTCCTCCGTCTCTGTAATCTCCTCCGGGTCCTCCATCCCTCCGTCTCTGTAATCTCCTCTGGGTCCTACACTCCTCCGTCTCTGTAATCTCCTCCGGGTCCTACACTCCTCCGTCTCTGTAATCTCCTCTGGGTCCTACATCCCTCCGTCTCTGTAATCTCCTCCGGTCCAACATCCCTCCGTCTCTGTAATCTCCTCCGGTCCTACACTCCTCCGTCTCTGTAATCTCCTCCGGGTCCTACACTCCTCCGTCTCTCTAATCTCCTCCGGGTCCTACACTCCTCCGTCTCTGTAATCTCCTCCGGGTCCTACACTCCTCCGTCTCTGTAATCTCCTCCGGGTCCTACACTCCTCCGTCTCTGTAATCTCCTCCGGGTCCTACACTCGTCCGTCTCTGTAATCTCCTCCGGGTCCTCCATTCCCTCCGTCTCTGTAATCTCCTCCGGGTCCTACACTCCTCCGTCTCTGTAATCTCCTCCGGGTCCTACACTCCTCCGTCTCTGTAATCTCCTCCGGGTCCTACACTCCTCCGTCTCTGTAATCTCCTCCGGGTCCTACACTCCTCCGTCTCTGTAATCTCCTCTGGGTCCTACACTCCTCCGTCTCTGTAATCTCCTCCAGGTCCTACACTCCTCCGTCTCTGTAATCTCCTCTGGGTCCTACATCCCTCCGTCTCTGTAATCTCCTCCGGACCCTACATCTCCTCCGTCTCTGTAATCTCCTCTGGGTCCTACATCCCTCCGTCTCTGTAATCTCCTCCGGACCCTGCATCCCTCCGTCTCTGTAATCTCCTCCGGGTCCTACACTCCTCCGTCTCTGTAATCTCCTCTGGGTCCTACATCCCTCCGTCTCTGTAATCTCCTCTGGGCCCTCCATCCCTCCGTCTCTGTAATCTCCTCCGGGTCCTACACTCCTCCGTCTCTGTAATCTCCTCCGGGTCCTACACTCCTCCGTCTCTGTAATCTCCTCCGGGTCCTACACTCCTCCGTCTCTGTAATCTCCTCTGGGTCCTACACTCCTCCGTCTCTGTAATCTCCTCCGGGTCCTACACTCCTCCGTCTCTGTAATCTCCTCCGGTCCTACACTCCTCCGTCTCTGTAATCTCCTCTGGGTCCTACATCCCTCCGTCTCTGTAATCTCCTCCGGTCCATGCATCCCTCCGTCTCTGTAATCTCCTCTGGGTCCTACACTCCTCCGTCTCTGTAATCTCCTCCGGGTCCTACACTCCTCCGTCTCTGTAATCTCCTCTGGGTCCTACATCCCTCCGTCTCTGTAATCTCCTCCGGGTCCTACATCCCTCCGTCTCTGTAATCTCCTCCGGACCCTGCATCCCTCCGTCTCTGTAATCTCCTCCGGGTGCTACACTCCTCCGTCTCTGTAATCTCCTCCGGGTCCTACACTCCTCCGTCTCTGTAATCTCCTCCGGGTCCTACACTCCTCCGTCTCTGTAATCTCCTCTGGGTCCTACACTCCTCCGTCTCTGTAATCTCCTCCGTGTCCTACACTCCTCCGTCTCTGTAATCTGCTCCAGGTCCTACACTCCTCCGTCTCTGTAATCTCCTCAGGGTCCTACACTCCTCCGTCTCTGTAATCTCCTCCGGGTCCTCCATCCCTCCGTCTCTGTAATCTCCTCTGGGTCCTACATCCCTCCGTCTCTGTAATCTCCTCTGGGTCCTCCATCCCTCCGTCTCTGTAATCTGCTCCAGGTCTTACACTCCTCCGTCTCTTTAATCTCCTCTGGGTCCTACATCCCTCCGTCTCTGTAATCTCCTCCGGACCCTACATCCCTCCGTCTCTGTAATCTCCTCCGGGTCCTACACTCCTCCGTCTCTGTAATCTCCTCCGGGTCCTACACTCCTCCGTCTCTGTAATCTCCTCCGGGTCCTACACTCCTCCGTCTCTGTAATCTCCTCCGGGTCCTACACTCCTCCGTCTCTGTAATCTCCTCCGGGTCCTACACTCCTCCGTCTCTGTAATCTCCTCCGGGTCCTACACTCCTCCGTCTCTGTAATCTCCTCCGGGTCCTACATCCCTCCGTCTCTGTAATCTCCTCCGGGTCCTACACTCCTCCGTCTCTGTAATCTCCTCTGGGTCCTACACTCCTCCGTCTCTGTAATCTCCTCCGGGTCCTACACTCCTCCGTCTCTGTAATCTCCTCCAGGTCCTACACTCCTCCGTCTCTGTAATCTCCTCCGGGTCCTACACTCCTCCGTCTCTGTAATCTCCTCCGGGTCCTACACTCCTCCGTCTCTGTAATCTCCTCCGGGTCCTACACTCCTCCGTCTCTGTAATCTCCTCTGGGTCCTACACTCCTCCGTCTCTGTAATCTCCTCCAGGTCCTACACTCCTCCGTCTCTGTAATCTCCTCTGGGTCCTACATCCCTCCGTCTCTGTAATCTCCTCCGGGTCCCTACATCCCTCCGTCTCTGTAATCTCCTCTGGGTCCGACATCCCTCCGTCTCTGTAATCTCCTCCGGTCCATGCATCCCTCCGTCTCTGTAATCTCCTCTGGGTCCTACACTCCTCCGTCTCTGTAATCTCCTCTGGGTCCTACATCCCTCCGTCTCTGTAATCTCCTCTGGGTCCTCCATCCCTCCGTCTCTGTAATCTCCTCCGGGTCCTACACTCCTCCGTCTCTGTAATCTCCTCCGGGTCCTACACTCCTCCGTCTCTGTAATCTCCTCCGGGTCCTACACTCCTCCGTCTCTGTAATCTCCTCTGGGTCCTACACTCCTCCGTCTCTGTAATCTCCTCCGGGTCCTACACTCCTCCGTCTCTGTAATCTCCTCTGGGTCCTACATCCCTCCGTCTCTGTAATCTCCTCCGGGTCCTACACTCCTCCGTCTCTGTAATCTCCTCCGGTCCTACACTCCTCCGTCTCTGTAATCTCCTCCGGGTCCTACACTCCTCCGTCTCTGTAATCTCCTCCGGGTCCTACACTCCTCCGTCTCTGTAATCTCCTCCGGGTCCTACACTCCTCCGTCTCTGTAATCTCCTCCGGGTCCTACACTCCTCCGTCTCTGTAATCTCCTCCGGGTCCTACACTCCTCCGTCTCTGTAATCTCCTCTGGGTCCTACATCCCTCCGTCTCTGTAATCTCCTCCGGGCTCTGCATCCCTCCGTCTCTGTGATCTCCTCTGGGTCCTACATCCCTCCGTCTCTGTAATCTCCTCCGGGCCCTGCATCCCTCCGTCTCTGTAATCTCCTCCGGGTGCTACACTCCTCCGTCTCTGTAATCTCCTCTGGGTCCTACACTCCTCCGTCTCTGTAATCTCCTCTGGGTCCTACATCCCTCCGTCTCTGTAATCTCCTCCGGTCCTACACTCCTCCGTCTCTGTAATCTCCTCCGGTCCTACACTCCTCCGTCTCTGTAATCTCCTCCGGGTCCTACACTCCTCCGTCTCTGTAATCTCCTCCGGGTCCTACACTCCTCCGTCTCTGTAATCTCCTCTGGGTCCTACACTCCTCCGTCTCTGTAATCTCCTCCGGGTCCTACACTCCTCCGTCTCTGTAATCTCCTCAGGGTCCTACACTCCTCCGTCTCTGTAATCTCCTCTGGGTCCTACATCCCTCCGTCTCTGTAATCTCCTCCGGGCCCTCCATCCCTCCGTCTCTGTAATCTCCTCCGGGTCCTACATCCCTCCGTCTCTGTAATCTCCTCCGGGTCCTACACTCCTCCGTCTCTGTAATCTCCTCCGGGTCCTACACTCCTCCGTCTCTGTAATCTCCTCCGGGTCCTACACTCCTCCGTCTCTGTAATCTCCTCTGGGTCCTACATCCCTCCGTCTCTGTAATCTCCTCCGGGTGCTACACTCCTCCGTCTCTGTAATCTCCTCTGGGTCCTACACTCCTCCGTCTCTGTAATCTCCTCCGGGTCCTACACTCCTCCGTCTCTGTAATCTCCTCGGGTCCTACACTCCTCCGTCTCTGTAATCTCCTCCGGGTCCTACACTCCTCCGTCTCTGTAATCTCCTCCAGGTCCTACACTCCTCCGTCTCTGTAATCTCCTCAGGGTCCTACACTCCTCCGTCTCTGTAATCTCCTCCGGGTCCTCCATCCATCCGTCTCTGTAATCTCCTCTGGGTCCTACATCCCTCCGTCTCTGTAATCTCCTCCGGGTCCTACATCCCTCCGTCTCTGTAATCTCCTCCAGGTCCTACACTCCTCCGTCTCTGTAATCTCCTCCGGGTCCTACACTCCTCCGTCTCTGTAATCTCCTCTGGGTCCTACATCCCTCCGTCTCTGTAATCTCCTCTGGTCCTACACTCCTACGTCTCTGTAATCTCCTCCGGTCCTACACTCCTCCGTCTCTGTAATCTCCTCCGGGTCCTACACTCCTCCGTCTCTGTAATCTCCTCCGGGTCCTCCATCCCTCCGCCTCTGTAAACTTATCCGGGCCACCTCCTCGTCGTAATCTCCTCCGGGTCCCACTCCTCCGTCTCTGTAATCTCCTCCGGGTCCTCCATCCCTCCGTCTCTGTAATCTCCTCCGTGTCCTACACTCCTCCGTCTCTGTAATCTCCTCCGGGTCCTACACTCCTCCGTCTCTGTAATCTCCTCCGGGTCCTACACTCCTCCGTCTCTGTAATCTCCTCCGGGTCCTACACTCCTCCGTCTCTGTAATCTCCTCTGGGTTCTACACTCCTCCGTCTCTGTAATCTCCTCCGGGCCCTGCATCCCTCCGTCTCTGTAATCTCCTCTGGGTGCTGCACTCCTCCGTCTCTGTAATCTCCTCCGGGTCCTACACTCCTCCGTCTCTGTAATCTCCTCTGGGTCCTACACTCCTCCGTCTCTGTAATCTCCTCCGGGTCCTACACTCCTCCGTCTCTGTAATCTCCTCCGGGTCCTACACTCCTCCGTCTCTGTAATCTCCTCCGGGTCCTACATCCCTCCGTCTCTGTAATCTCCTCCGGGTCCTCCATCCCTCCGTCTCTGTAATCTCCTCCGGGTCCTACACTCCTCCGTCTCTGTAATCTCCTCCGGGTCCTACACTCCTCCGTCTCTGTAATCTCCTCCGGGTCCTACACTCCTCCGTCTCTGTAATCTCCTCCGGGTCCTACACTCCTCCGTCTCTGTAATCTCCTCCGGGTCCTACACTCCTCCGTCTCTGTAATCTCCTCCGGGTCCTACACTCCTCCGTCTCTGTAATCTCCTCCGGGTCCTACACTCCTCCGTCTCTGTAATCTCCTCCGGGTCCTCCATCCCTCCGTCTCTGTAATCTCCTCCGGGTCCTCCATCCCTCCGTCTCTGTAATCTCCTCTGGGTCCTACACTCCTCCGTCTCTGTAATCTCCTCCGGGTCCTACACTCCTCCGTCTCTGTAATCTCCTCCGGGTCCTACACTCCTCCGTCTCTGTAATCTCCTCCGGGTCCTACACTCCTCCGTCTCTGTAATCTCCTCCGGGCCCTCCATCCCTCCGTCTCTGTAATCTCCTCCAGGTCCTACACTCCTCCGTCTCTGTAATCTCCTCCGGGTCCTACACTCCTCCGTCTCTGTAATCTCCTCCGGGTCCTACACTCCTCCGTCTCTGTAATCTCCTCTGGTCCTACACTCCTCCGTCTCTGTAATCTCCTCCGTGTCCTACACTCCTCCGTCTCTCTAATCTCCTCTGGGTCCTACATCCCTCCGTCTCTGTAATCTCCTCTGGGTCCTACATCCCTCCGTCTCTGTAATCTCCTCCGGGTCCTGCATCCCTCCGTCTCTGTAATCTCCTCCGGGTCCTACACTCCTCCGTCTCTGTAATCTCCTCCGGGTCCTACACTCCTCCGTCTCTGTAATCTCCTCTGGGTCCTCCATCCCTCCGTCTCTGTAATCTCCTCTGGGTCCTACACTCCTCCGTCTCTGTAATCTCCTCCGGGTCCTACACTCCTCCGTCTCTGTAATCTCCTCCGGGTCCTACACTCCTCCGTCTCTGTAATCTCCTCTGGGTCCTACATCCCTCCGTCTCTGTAATCTCCTCCGGGTCCTACACTCCTCCGTCTCTGTAATCTCCTCCGGGTCCTACACTCCTCCGTCTCTGTAATCTCCTCCGGGTCCTACATCCCTCCGTCTCTGTAATCTCCTCCGGTCCTACACTCCTCCGTCTCTGTAATCTCCTCAGGGTCCTACACTCCTCCGTCTCTGTAATCTCCTCCGGGTCCAACACTCCTCCGTCTCTGTAATCTCCTCCGGGTCCTACACTCCTCCGTCTCTGTAATCTCCTCCGGGTCCTACACTCCTCCGTCTCTGTAATCTCCTCCGGGTCCTCCATCCCTCCGTCTCTGTAATCTCCTCCGGGTCCTCCATCCCTCCGTCTCTGTAATCTCCTCCGGGTCCTCCATCCCTCCGTCTCTGTAATCTCCTCCGGGTCCTACACTCCTCCGTCTCTGTAATCTCCTCCGGGTCCTACACTCCTCCGTCTCTGTAATCTCCTCTGGGTCCTACATCCCTCCGTCTCTGTAATCTCCTCTGGGTCCTACATCCCTCCGTCTCTGTAATCTCCTCCGGGTCCTACACTCCTCCGTCTCTGTAATCTCCTCCGGGTCCTCCACTCCTCCGTCTCTGTAATCTCCTCTGGGTCCTACACTCCTCCGTCTCTGTAATCTCCTCCGGGTCCTACACTCCTCCGTCTCTGTAATCTCCTCCGGGTCCTACACTCCTCCGTCTCTGTAATCTCCTCCAGGTCCTACACTCCTCCGTCTCTGTAATCTCCTCCGGGTCCTCCATCCCTCCGTCTCTGTAATCTCCTCCGGGTCCTACACTCCTCCGTCTCTGTAATCTCCTCCGGGTCCTACACTCCTCCGTCTCTGTAATCTCCTCCGGGTCCTACACTCCTCCGTCTCTGTAATCTCCTCCGGGTCCTACACTCCTCCGTCTCTGTAATCTCCTCCGGGTCCTACACTCCTCCGTCTCTGTAATCTCCTCTGGGTCCTACACTCCTCCGTCTCTGTAATCTCCTCCGGGTCCTACACTCCTCCGTCTCTGTAATCTCCTCCGGGTCCTACACTCCTCCGTCTCTGTAATCTCCTCCAGGTCCTACACTCCTCCGTCTCTGTAATCTCCTCAGGGTCCTACACTCCTCCGTCTCTGTAATCTCCTCTGGGTCCTACATCCCTCCGTCTCTGTAATCTCCTCCGGGTCCTACACTCCTCCGTCTGTGTAATCTCCTCTGGGTCCTACATCCCTCCGTCTCTGTAATCTCCTCCGGGTCCTCCATCCCTCCGTCTCTGTAATCTCCTCAGGGACCTCTATCCCTCCGTCTCTGTAATCTCCTCTGGGTCCTACATTCCTCCGTCTCTGTAATCTCCTCCGGTTCCTACACTCCTCCGTCTCTGTAATCTCCTCCGGGTCCTCCACCCCTCCGTCTCTGTAATCTCCTCTGGGTCCTACACTCCTCTGTCTCTGTAATCTCCTCCGGGTCCTACACTCCTCCGTCTCTGTAATCTCCTCCGGGTCCTACACTCCTCCGTCTCTGTAATCTCCTCCGGGTCCTACACTCCTCCGTCTCTGTAATCTCCTCCGGGTCCTACACTCCTCCGTCTCTGTAATCTCCTCTGGGTCCTACATCCCTCCGTCTCTGTAATCTCCTCTGGGTCCTACTATCCTCCGTCTCTGTAATCTCCTCTGGGTCCTACACTCCTCCGTCTCTGTAATCTCCTCCGGGTCCTACACTCCTCCGTCTCTGTAATCTCCTCCGGGTCCTACACTCCTCCGTCTCTGTAATCTCCTCTGGGTCCTCCATCCCTCCGTCTCTGTAATCTCCTCCGGGTCCTACACTCCTGCGTCTTTGTAATCTCCTCCGGGTCCTCCATCCATCCGTCTCCGTAATCTCCTCTGGGTCCTACATCTCTCCGTCTCTGTAATCTCCTCTGGGTCCTGCATCCCTCCGTCTCTGTAATCTCCTCCGGGTCCTACACTCCTCCGTCTCTGTAATCTCCTCCGGGTCCTACACTCCTCCGTCTCTGTAATCTCCTCCGGGTCCTACACTCCTCCGTCTCTGTAATCTCCTCCGGGTCCTACACTCCTCCGTCTCTGTAATCTCCTCTGGGTCCTCTATCCTTCCGTCTCTGTAATCTCCTCTGGGTCCTACACTCCTCCGTCTCTGTAATCTCCTCCGGGTCCTACACTCCTCCGTCTCTGTAATCTCCTCCGGGTCCTACACTCCTCCGTCTCTGTAATCTCCTCCGGGTCCTACATCCCTCCGTCTCTGTAATCTCCTCTGGGTCCTACATCCCTCCGTCTCTGTAATCTCCTCCGGGTCCTCCATCCCTCCGTCTCTGTAATCTCCTCCGGGTCCTACACTCCTCCGTCTCTGTAATCTCCTCCGGGTCCTACACTCCTCCGTCTCTGTAATCTCCTCCGGGTCCTACACTCCTCCGTCTCTGTAATCTCCTCCGGGTCCTACACTCCTCCGTCTCTGTAATCTCCTCTGGGTCCTCTATCCTCCGTCTCTGTAATCTCCTCTGGGTCCTACACTCCTCCGTCTCTGTAATCTCCTCCGGGTCCTACACTCCTCCGTCTCTGTAATCTCCTCAGGGTCCTACACTCCTCCGTCTCTCTAATCTCGTCCAGGTCCTACATCCCTCCGTCTCTGTAATCTCCTCTGGGTCCTACATCCCTCCGTCTCTGTAATCTCCTCCGGGTCCTACATCCCTCCGTCTCTGTAATCTCCTCAGCGTCCTACACTCCTCCGTCTCTCTAATCTCGTCCAGGTCCTACATCCCTCCGTCTCTGTAATCTCCTCTGGGTCCTACATCCCTCCGTCTCTCTAATCTCCTCCGGGTCTTACACTCCTCCGTCTCTGTAATCTCCTCCGGGTCCTACACTCCTCCGTCTCTGTAATCTCCTCCGGGTCCTACACTCCTCCGTCTCTGTAATCTCCTCTGGGTCCTCTATCCCTCCGTCTCTGTAATCTCCTCTGGGTCCTCCATCCCTCCGTCTCTGTAATCTCCTCCGGGTCCGGCATCCCTCCGTCTCTGTAATCTCCTCCAGGTCCTACACTCCTCCATCTCCATAATCTCCTCCGGGTGCTCCTTCCCTCCGTCTCTGTAATCTCCTCCAGGTGCTACACTCTTCCGTCTCCGTAATCTCCTCCGGGCCCTACACCCCACCGTCTCCGTAATCTCCTCCGGGTCCTACACTCCTCCGTCTCTGTAATCTCCTCCGGGTCCTACATCCCTCCGTCTCTGTAATCTCCTCCGGGTCCTCCATCCCTCCGTCTCTGTAATCTCCTCCGGGTCCTCCATCCCTCCGTCTCTGTAATCTCCTCCGGGTCCTACACTCCTCCGTCTCTGTAATCTCCTCCGGGTCCTACACTCCTCCGTCTCTGTAATCTCCTCCGGGTCCTACACTCCTCCGTCTCTGTAATCTCCTCCGGGTCCTACACTCCTCCGTCTCTGTAATCTCCTCTGGGTCCTCTACTCCTCCGTCTCTGTAATCTCCTCTGGGTCCTACATTCCTCCGTCTCTGTAATCTCCTCCGGGTCCTACACTCCTCCGTCTCTGTAATCTCCTCCGGGTCCTACACTCCTCCGTCTCTGTAATCTCCTCCGGGTCCTACATCCCTCCGTCTCTGTAATCTCCTCCGGGTCCTCCATCCCTCCGTCTCTGTAATCTCCTCCGGGTCCTCCATCCCTCCGTCTCTGTAATCTCCTCCGGGTCCTACACTCCTCCGTCTCTGTAATCTCCTCCGGGTCCTCCATCCCTCCGTCTCTGTAATCTCCTCCGGGTCCTACACTCCTCCGTCTCTGTAATCTCCTCCAGGTCCTACACTCCTCCGTCTCTGTAATCTCCTCCGGGTCCTACACTCTTCCGTCTCTATAATCTCCTCTGGGTCCTCTATCTCTCCGTCTCTGTAATCTCCTCTGGGTCCTCCATCCCTCCGTCTCTGTAATCTCCTCCGGGTCCTCCATCCCTCCGTCTCTGTAATCTCCTCCGGGTCCTACACTCCTCCGTCTCTGTAATCTCCTCCGGGTCCTCCTTTCCTCCGTCTCTGTAATCTCCTCCAGGTCCTACACTCCTCCGTCTCTGTAATCTCCTCTGGGTCCTACACTCCTCCGTCTCTGTAATCTCCTCCGGGTCCTACACTCCTCCGTCTCTGTAATCTCCTCCGGGTCCTACACTCCTCCGTCTCTGTAATCTCCTCCGGGTCCTACACTCCTCCGTCTCTGTAATCTCCTCCGGGTCCTACACTCCTCCGTCTCTGTAATCTCCTCCGGGTCCTACACTCCTCCGTCTCTGTAATCTCCTCAGGGTCCTACACTCCTCCGTCTCTGTAATCTCCTCCAGGTCCTACACTCCTCCGTCTCTGTAATCTCCTCTGGGTCCTACATCCCTCCGTCTCTGTAATCTCCTCCGGGTCCTACATCCCTCCGTCTCCGTAATTTCCTCTCGGTCCTCCATCCCTCCGTCTCCGTAATCTCCTCCGGGTCCTCCATCCCTCCGTCTCTGTAATCTCCACCGGGTCCTACACTCCTCCGCCTCTGTAATCTCCTCTGGGTCCTCCATCCCTCCGTCTCCGTAATCTCCTCTCGGTCCTCCATCCCTCCGTCTCTGTAATCTCCTCCGGGTCCTACACTCCTCCGTCTCTGTAATCTTCTCTGGGTCCTACACTCCTCCGTCTCTGTAATCTCCTCCGGGCCCTGCATCCCTCCGTCTCTGTAATCTCCTCCGGGTCCTCCATCCCTCCGTCTCTGTAATCTCCTCTGGGTCCTACACTCCTCCGTCTCTGTAATCTCCTCCGGGTCCTACACTCCTCCGTCTCTGCAATCTCCTCTGGGTCCTCCATCCCTCCGTCTCTGTAATCTCCTCCGGGTCCTCCATCCCTCCGTCTCTGTAATCTCCTCCGGGTCCTCCACTCCTCCGTCTCTGTAATCTCCTCCGGGTCCTACACTCCTCCGTCTCTGTAATCTCCTCTGGGTCCTACACTCCTCCGTCTCTGTAATCTCCTCCGGGTCCTACACTCCTCCGTCTCTGTAATCTCCTCCGGGTCCTACACTCCTCCGTCTCTGTAATCTCCTCCGGGTCCTCCATCCCTCCGTCTCTGTAATCTCCTCCGGGTCCTCCATCCCTCCGTCTCTGTAATCTCCTCCGGGTCCTACACTCCTCCGTCTCTGTAATCTCCTCTGGGTCCTACACTCCTCCGTCTCTGTAATCTCCTCCGGGTCCTACACTCCTCCGTCTCTGTAATCTCCTCCGGGTCCTACACTCGTCCGTCTCTGTAATCTCCTCCGGGTCCTCCATTCCCCCATCTCTGTAATCTCCTCCGGGTCCTACACTCCTCCGTCTCTGTAATCTCCTCAGGGTCCTACACTCCTCCGTCTCTGTAATCTCCTCCGGGTCCTACATCCCTCCGTCTCTGTAATCTCCTCTGGGTCCTACACTCCTCCGTCTCTGTAATCTCCTCCGGGTCCTACACTCCTCCGTCTCTGTAATCTCCTCCGGGTCCTACACTCCTCCGTCTCTGTAATCTCCTCCGGGTCCTCCATCCCTCCGTCTCTGTAATCTCCTCCGGGTCCTCCATCCCTCCGTCTCTGTAATCTCCTCCGGGTCCTCCATCACTCCGTCTCTGTAATCTCCTCCGGGTCCTACACTCCTCCGTCTCTGTAATCTCCTCCGGGTCCTACATCCCTCCGTCTCTGTAATCTCCTCCGGGTCCTCCATCCCTCCGTCTCTGTAATCTCCTCCGGGTCCTACACTCCTCCGTCTCTGTAATCTCCTCCGGGTCCTACACTCCTCCGTCTCTGTAATCTCCTCCGGGTCCTACACTCCTCCGTCTCTGTAATCTCCTCTGGGTCCTCTATCCCTCCGTCTCTGTAATCTCCTCTGGGTCCTCCATCCCTCCGTCTCTGTAATCTCCTCCGGGTCCTACATTCCTCCGTCTCTGTAATCTCCTCCAGGTCCTACAGTCGTCCGTCTCCGTAATCTCCTTCCGGTCCTCCTTCCCTCCGTCTCTGTAATCTCCTCCAGGTCCTACACTCTTCCGTCTCCGTAATCTCCTCCGGGCCCTACACTCCTCCGTCTCTGTAATCTCCTCCGGGTCCTACACTCCTCCGTCTCTGTAATCTCCTCCGGGTCCTACACTCCTCCGTCTCTGTAATCTCCTCCGGGTCCTACACTCCTCCGTCTCTGTAATCTCCTCCGGGTCCTACACTCCTCCGTCTCTGTAATCTCCTCCGGGTCCTACACTCCTCCGTCTCTGTAATCTCCTCCGGGTCCTACACTCCTCCGTCTCTGTAATCTCCTCTGGGTCCTACACTCCTCCGTCTCTGTAATCTCCTCCAGGTCCTACACTCCTCCGTCTCTGTAATCTCCTCTGGGTCCTCCATCCCTCCGTCTCTGTAATCTCCTCCGGGTCCTCCATCCCTCCGTCTCTGTAATCTCCTCTGGGTCCTACACTCCTCCGTCTCTGTAATCTCCTCCGGGTCCTACACTCCTCCGTCTCTGTAATCTCCTCTGGGTCCTGCACTCCTCAGTCTCTATAATCTCCTCTGGGTCCTCTATCCCTCCGTCTCTGTAATCTCCTCTGGGTCCTACATCCCTCCGTCTCTGTAATCTCCTCCGGGTCCTACACTCCTCCGTCTCTGTAATCTCCTCCGGGTCCTACACTCCTCCGTCTCTGTAATCTCCTCCGGGTCCTCCATCCCTCCGTCTCTGTAATCTCCTCCGGGTCCTACATCCCTCCGTCTCTGTAATCTCCTCCGGGTCCTCCATCCCTCCGTCTCTGTAATCTCCTCTGGGTCCTACACTCCTCCGTCTCTGTAATCTCCTCCGGGTCCTACACTCCTCCGTCTCTGTAATCTCCTCCGTGTCCTACACTCCTCCGTCTCTGTAATCTCCTCTGGGTCCTACACTCCTCCGTCTCTGTAATCTCCTCCGGGTCCTACACTCCTCCGTCTCTGTAATCTCCTCCGGGTCCTACACTCCTCCGTCTCTGTAATCTCCTCTGGGTCCTACTCTCCTCCGTCTCTGTAATCTCCTCTGGGTCCTACATCCCTCCGTCTCTGTAATCTCCTCCGGGTCCTACATCCCTCCGTCTCTGTAATCTCCTCCAGGTCCTACACTCCTCCGTCTCTGTAATCTCCTCTGGGTCCTCCATCCCTCCGTCTCTGTAATCTCCTCCAGGTCCTACACTCCTCCGTCTCTGTAATCTCCTCCGGGTCCTACACTCCTCCGTCTCTGTAATCTCCTCCGGGCCCTACACTCTTCCGTCTCTGTAATCTCCTCCGGGTCCTCCATCCCTTTGTCGCGGTAATCTCCTCCGAGTCCTCCATCCCTCCGTCTCTGTAATCTCCTCCGGGTCCTCCATCCCTCCGTCTCTGTAATCTCCTCCGGGTCCTACACTCCTCCGTCTCTGTAATCTCCTCCGGGTCCTACACTCCTCCGTCTCTGTAATCTCCTCCGGGTCCTACACTCCTCCGTCTCTGTAATCTCCTCCGGGTCCTCCACTCTTCCGTCTCTGTAATCTCCTCTGGGTCCTCTATCTCTCCGTCTCTGTAATCTCCTCTGGGTCCTACACTCCTCCGTCTCTGTAATCTCCTCCGGGTCCTACACTCCTCCGTCTCTGTAATCTCCTCCGGGTCCTACACTCCTCCGTCTCTGTAATCTCCTCCGGGTCCTACATCCCTCCGTCTCTGTAATCTCCTCCGGGTCCTACATCCCTCCGTCTCTGTAATCTCCTCCGGGTCCTCCATCCCTCCGTCTCTGTAATCTCCTCCGGGTCCTACACTCCTCCGTCTCTGTAATCTCCTCTGGGTCCTCCATCCCTCCGTCTCTGTAATCTCCTCTGGGTCCTACACTCCTACGTCTCTGTAATCTCCTCCGGGTCCTACACTCCTCCCTCTCTGTAATCTCCTCCGGATCCTACACGCTTCCGTCTCTGTAAACTCCACCGGGTCCTCCATCCCTCCGCCTCTGTAAACTTATCCGGGACCCACGCTCCTCCGTCGCCATAATCTCCTCCGGGTCCGCCATCAGTCCCTCTCCGTAATCTCCTCCGGGTCCTCCATCCCTCCTTCTCTGTAATCTCCTCCGGGTTCTACACACCCGCGTCTCTGTAATCTCCTCCGGATCCTACACTCCTCCGTCTCTGTAATCTCCTCCGGGTCCAACACTCTTCCGTCTCTGTAATCTCCTCCGGGTCCTACACTCCTCCGTCTCTGTAATCTCCTCTGGGTCCTACACTCCTCCGTCTCTGTAATCTCCTCCGGGCCCTCCATCCCTCCGTCTCTGTAATCTCCTCCGGGTCCTCCATCCCTCCGTCTCTGTAATCTCCTCCGGGTCCTACACTCCTCCGTCTCTGTAATCTCCTCTGGGTCCTACACTCCTCCGTCTCTGTAATCTCCTCCGGGTCCTACACTCCTCCGTCTCTGTAATCTCCTCCGGGTCCTACACTCCTCCGTCTCTGTAATCTCCTCCGGGTCCTACATCCCTCCGTCTCTGTAATCTCCTCCGGGTCCTCCATCCCTCCGTCTCTGTAATCTCCTCCGGGTGCTACACTCCTCCGTCTCTGTAATCTCCTCTGGGTCCTACACTCCTCCGTCTCTGTAATCTCCTCCGGGTCCTACACTCCTCCGTCTCTGTAATCTCCTCCAGGTCCTACACTCCTCCGTCTCTGTAATCTCCTCCGGGTCCTACACTCCTCCGTCTCTGTAATCTCCTCCGGGTCCTACACTCCTCCGTCTCTGTAATCTCCTCCGGGTCCTACACTCCTCCGTCTCTGTAATCTCCTCCAGGTCCTACATCCCTCCGTCTCTGTAATCTCCTCCGGACCCTGCATCCCTCCGTCTCTGTAATCTCCTCTGGGTCCTACACTCCTCCGTCTCTGTAATCTCCTCCGGGTCCTACACTCCTCCGTCTCTGTAATCTCCTCCGGGTCCTACACTCCTCCGTCTCTGTAATCTCCTCCGGGTCCTACACTCCTCCGTCTCTGTAATCTCCTCCGGGTCCTCCATCCCTCCGTCTCTGTAATCTCCTCCGGGTCCTACACTCCTCCGTCTCTGTAATCTCCTCCGGGTCCTACACTCCTCCGTCTCTGTAATCTCCTCCGGGTCCTACACTCCTCCGTCTCTGTAATCTCCTCCGGGTCCTACACTCCTCCGTCTCTGTAATCTCCTCCGGGTCCTACACTCCTCCGTCTCTGTAATCTCCTCCGGGTCCTCCATCCCTCCGTCTCTGTAATCTCCTCCGGGTCCTCCATCCCTCCGTCTCTGTAATCTCCTCCGGGTCCTACATCCCTCCGTCTCTGTAATCTCCTCCGGGTCCTACACTCCTCCGTCTCTGTAATCTCCTCCGGGTCCTACACTCCTCCGTCTCTGTAATCTCCTCTGGGTCCTCCATCCCTCCGTCTCTGTAATCTCCTCTGGGTCCTACACTCCTCCGTCTCTGTAATCTCCTCCGGGTCCTACACTCCTCCGTCTCTGTAATCTCCTCCGGGTCCTACACTCCTCCGTCTCTGTAATCTCCACCGGGTCCTCCATCCCTCCGCCTCTGTAAACTTATCCGGGACCCACGCTCCTCCGTCGCCATAATCTCCTCCGGGTCCGCCATCAGTCCCTCTCCGTAATCTCCTCCGGGTCCTCCATCCCTCCGTCTCTGTAATCTCCTCCGGGTTCTACACTCCTCCGTCTCTGTAATCTCCTCCGGGTCCTACACTCCTCCGTCTCTGTAATCTCCTCCGGGTCCTACACTCCTCCGTCTCTGTAATCTCCTCCGGGTCCTACACTCCTCCGTCTCTGTAATCTCCTCCGGGTCCTACACTCCTCCGTCTCTGTAATCTCCTCCGGGTCCTCCATCCCTCCGTCTCTGTAATCTCCTCCGGGTCCTCCATCCCTCCGTCTCTGTAATCTCCTCCGGGTCCTCCATCCCTCCGTCTCTGTAATCTCCTCCGGGTCCTACACTCCTCCGTCTCTGTAATCTCCTCCGGGTCCTACACTCCTCCGTCTCTGTAATCTCCTCTGGGTCCTACATCCCTCCGTCTCTGTAATCTCCTCTGGGTCCTCCATCCCTCCGTCTCTGTAATCTCCTCCGGGTCCTCTATCCCTCCTTCTCTGTAATCTCCTCAGGGACCTCTAACCCCCCCGTCTCTGTAATCTCCTCTGGGTCCTCTATTCCTCCATCTCTGTAATCTCCTCCGGGTCCTACACTCCTCCGTCTCTGTAATCTCCTCCGGGTCCTACACTCCTCCGTCTCTGTAATCTCCTCCGGGTCCTACACTCCTCCGTCTCTGTAATCTCCTCCGGGTCCTCCATCCCTCCGTCTCTGTAATCTCCTCCGGGTCCTACACTCCTCCGTCTCTGTAATCTCCTCCGGGTCCTACACTCCTCCGTCTCTGTAATCTCCTCCGGGTCCTACACTCCTCCGTCTCTGTAATCTCCTCCGGGTCCTACACTCCTCCGTCTCTGTAATCTCCTCCGTGTCCTACACTCCTCCGTCTCTGTAATCTCCTCTGGGTCCTACACTCCTCCGTCTCTGTAATCTCCTCCGGGTCCTACACTCCTCCGTCTCTGTAATCTCCTCCAGGTCCTACACTCCTCCGTCTCTGTAATCTCCTCCAGGTCCTACACTCCTCCGTCTCTGTAATCTCCTCCGGGTCCTACACTCCTCCGTCTCTGTAATCTCCTCTGGGTCCTACATCCCTCCGTCTCTGTAATCTCCTCCGGGTCTTACACTCCTCCGTCTCTGTAATATCCTCTGGGTCCTACATCCCTCCGTCTCTGTAATCTCCTCCGGTCCTACACTCCTCCGTCTCTGTAATCTCCTCCGGTCCTACACTCCTCCGTCTCTGTAATCTCCTCTGGGTCCTACACTCCTCCGTCTCTGTAATCTCCTCCGGGTCCTACACTCCTCCGTCTCTGTAATCTCCTCCGGGTCCTACACTCCTCCGTCTCTGTAATCTCCTCTGGGTCCTACACTCCTCCGTCTCTGTAATCTCCTCCGGGTCCTACACTCCTCCGTCTCTGTAATCTCCTCCGGGTCCTACACTCCTCCGTCTCTGTAATCTCCTCCGGGTCCTCCATCCCTCCGTCTCTGTAATCTCCTCCGGGTCCTACACTCCTCCGTCTCTGTAATCTCCTCTGGGTCCTACATCCCTCCGTCTCTGTAATCTCCTCCGGGTCCTACACTCCTCCGTCTCTGTAATCTCCTCTGGGTCCTACACTCCTCCGTCTCTGTAATCTCCTCCGGGTCCTACACTCCTCCGTCTCTGTAATCTCCTCCGGGTCCTACACTCCTCCGTCTCTGTAATCTCCTCTGGGTCCTACATCCCTCCGTCTCTGTAATCTCCTCCGGGTCCTCCATCCCTCCGTCTCTGTAATCTCCTCCGGGTCCTCCATCCCTCCGTCTCTGTAATCTCCTCCGGGTCCTCCATCCCTCCGTCTCTGTAATCTCCTCCGGGTCCTCCATCCCTCCGTCTCTGTAATCTCCTCCGGGTCCTACACTCCTCCGTCTCTGTAATCTCCTCCGGGTCCTACACTCCTCCGTCTCTGTAATCTCCTCCGGGTCCTACACTCCTCCGTCTCTGTAATCTCCTCCGGGTCCTCCACTCCTCCGTCTCTGTAATCTCCTCTGGGTCCTCTATCCCTCCGTCTCTGTAATCTCCTCTGGGTCCTACACTCCTACGTCTCTGTAATCTCCTCCGGGTCCTACACTCCTCCGTCTCTGTAATCTCCTCCGGATCCTACACTCCTCCGTCTCTGTAATCTCCTCCGGGTCCTCCATCCCTCCGTCTCTGTAATCTCCTCCGGGTCCTCCATCCCTCCGTCTCTGTAATCTCCTCCGGGTCCTCCATCCCTCCGTCTCTGTAATCTCCTCCGGGTCCTACACTCCTCCGTCTCTGTAATCTCCTCCGGATCCTACACTCCTCCGTCTCTGTAATCTCCTCCGGGTCCTACACTCCTCCGTCTCTGTAATCTCCTCCGGGTCCTCCACTCCCCCATCTCTGTAATCTCCTCTGGGTCCTCTATCCCTCCGTCTCTGTAATCTCCTCTGGGTCCTACACTCCTACGTCTCTGTAAACTCCTCAAGGTCCTACACTCCTCCGTGTCTGTAATCTTCTCCGGGTCCTACACTCCTCCGTCTCTGTAATCTCCTCCGGGTCCTACATCCCTCCGTCTCTGTAATCTCCTCCGGGTCCTACATCCCTCCGTCTCTGTAATCTCCTCTGGGTCCTACATCCCTCCGTCTCTGTAATCTCCTCCGGGTCCTACACTCCTCCGTCTCTGTAATCTCCTCTGGGTCCTACATCCCTCCGTCTCTGTAATCTCCTCCGGACCCTCCATCCCTCCGTCTCTGTAATCTCCTCCGGGTACTACACTCCTCCGTCTCTGTAATCTCCTCCGGGTCCTACACTCCTCAGTCTCTGTCATCTCCTCCGGGTCTAAAACTCTTCCGTCTCTATAATCTCCTCTGGGTCCTCTATCTCTCCGTCTCTGTAATCTCCTCTGGGTCCTCCATTCCTCCGTCTCTGTAATCTCCACCGGGTCATCCATCACTCCGTCTCTGTAATCTTCTCCGGGTCCTACACTCCTCCGTCTCTGTAATCTCCTCCGGGTCCTCCTTCCCTCCGTCTCTGTAATCTCCTCCAGGTCCTACACTCTTCCGTCTCCGTAATCTCCTCCGGGCCCTACACTCCTCCGTCTCTGTAATCTCCTCCGGGTCCTACACTCCTCCGTCTCTGCAATCTCCTCCGGGTAAACCATCCCTCCGTCTCTGTAATCTCCTCCGGGTCCTCCATCCCTCCGTCTCTGTAATCTCCTCCGGGTCCTCCATCCCTCCGTATCTGTAATCTCCTCCGGGTCCGACACTCCTCCGTCTCTGTAATCTCCTCCGGGTCCTACACTCCTCCGTCTCTGTAATCTCCTCCGGGTCCTACACTCCTCCGTCTCTGTAATCTCCTCCGGGTCCTACACTCCTCCGTCTCTGTAATCTCCTCTGGGTCCTCTATCCCTCCGTCTCTGTAATCTCCTCTGGGTCCTACACTCCTCCGTCTCTGTAATCTCCTCCGGGTCCTACACTCCTCCGTCTCTGTAATCTCCTCCGGGTCCTACACTCCTCCGTCTCTGTAATCTCCTCCGGGTCCTCCATCCCTCCGTCTCTGTAATCTCCTCCGGGTCCTCCATCCCTCCGTCTCTGTAATCTCCTCCGGGTCCTCCATCCCTCCGTCTCTGTAATCTCCTCCGGGTCCTACACTCCTCCGTCTCTGTAATCTCCTCCGGGTCCTCCATCCCTCCGTCTCTGTAATCTCCTCCGGGTCCGACACTCCTCCGTCTCTGTAATCTCCTCCGGGTCCTACACTCCTCCGTCTCTGTAATCTCCTCCGGGTCCTACACTCTTCCGTCTCTATAATCTCCTCTGGGTCCTCTATCTCTCCGTCTCTGTAATCTCCTCTGGGTCCTCCATTCCTCCGTCTCTGTAATCTCCACCGGGTAAACCATCCCACCGTCTCTGTAATCTCCTCCAGGTCCTACACTCCTCCATCTCCATAATCTCCTCCGGGTGCTCCTTCCATCCGTCTCTGTAATCTCCTCCAGGTGCTACACTCTTCCGTCGCCGTAATCTCCTCTGGGCCCTACACCCCTCCGTCTCCGTAATCTCCTCCGGGCCCTACACTCCTCCGTCTCTGTAATCTCCTCCGGGTCCTACACTCCTCCGTCTCTGTAATCTCCTCCGGGTCCTACACTCCTCCGTCTCTGTAATCTCCTCCGGGTCCTACACTCCTCCGTCTCTGTAATCTCCTCCGGGTCCTCCACTCCTCCCTCTCTGCAATCTCCTCTGGGTCCTACACTCCTCTGTCTCTGTAATCACCTCCAGGTCCTACACTCCTCCGCCTCTGTAATCTCCTCTTGGTCCTCCATCCCTCCGTCTCTGTAAACTCCTCCGGGTCCTCCATCCCTTCGTCTCCGTAATTTCCTCTCGGTCCTCCATCCCTCCGTCTCTGTAATCTCCTCCGGGTCCTCCATCCCTCCGTCTCTGTAATCTCCACCGGGTCCTACACTCCTCCGCCTCTGTAATCTCCTCTGGGTCCTCCATCCCTCCGTCTCCGTAATCTCCTCTCGGTCCTCCATCCCTCCGTCTCCGTAATTTCCTCCGGGTCCTCCATTCCTCCGTCTCTGTAATCTTCTCTGGGTCCTACACTCGTCCGTCTCTGTAATCTCCTCCGGGTCCTCCATCCCTCCGTCTCTGTAATCTCCTCCGGGTCCTCTATCCCTCCGGCTCTGTAATCTCCTCTGGATCCTACACTCCTCCGTCTCTGTAATCTCCTCCGGATCCACCACTCCTCCCTCTCTGCAATCTCCTCTGGGTCCTCCATCCCTCCGTCTCTGTCATCTCCTCCGGGTCCTCCATCCCTCCATCTCTGTAATCTACTCCGGGTCCTCCATCACTCCATCGCGGTAATCTCCTCCGGGTCCTACACTCCTCCTTCTCTGTAATCTCCTCTGGGTTCTTCACTCCTCCGTCTGTGTAATCTCCTCCGGGTCCTACACTCCTCCGTCTCTGTAATCTCCTCCGGGTCCTACACTCCTCCGTCTCTGTAATCTCCTCCGGGTCCTCCATCCCTCCGTCTCTGTAATCTCCTCCGGGTCCTCCATCCCTCCGTCTCTGTAATCTCCTCCGGGTCCTACACTCCTCCGTCTCTGTAATCTCCTCTGGGTCCTACATCCCTCCGTCTCTGTAATCTCCTCCGGGTCCTACACTCCTCCGTCTCTGTAATCTCCTCCGGGTCCTACACTCCTCCGTCTCTGTAATCTCCTCCGGGTCCTACATCCCTCCGTCTCTGTAATCTCCTCCGGGTCCTACACTCCTCCGTCTCTGTAATCTCCTCCGGGTCCTACACTCCTCCGTCTCTGTAATCTCCGGCGGGTCCTCTATCCCTCCGTCTCTGTAATCTCCTCTGGGTCCTCCATTCCTCCGTCTCTGTAATCTCCTCCGGGTCCTCCACTCCTCCGTCTCTGTAATCTCCTCCGGGTCCTACACTCCTCCGTCTCTGCAATCTCCTCCGGGTAAACCATCCCTCCGTCTCTGTAATCTCCTCCGGGTCCTCCATCCCTCCGTCTCTGTAATCTCCTCCGGGTCCTCCATCCCTCCGTCTCTGTAATCTCCTCCGGGTCCTACACTCCTCCGTCTCTGTAATCTCCTCCGGGTCCTCCATCCCTCCGTCTCTGTAATCTCCTCCGGGTCCTCCATCCCTCCGTATCTGTAATCTCCTCCGGGTCCTACACTCCTCCGTCTGTGTAATCTCCTCCGGGTCCTGCACTCCTCAGTCTCTGTCATCTCCTCCGGGTCTTACACTCTTCCGTCTCTATAATCTCCTCTGGGTCCTCTATCTCTCCGTCTCTGTAATCTCCTCTGGGTCCTCCATTCCTCCGTCTCTGTAATCTCCACCGGGTAAACCATCCCACCGTCTCTGTAATCTCCTCCAGGTCCTACACTCCTCCATCTCCATAATCTCCTCCGGGTGCTCCTTCCCTCCGTCTCTGTAATCTCCTCCAGGTGCTACACTCTTCCGTCTCCGTAATCTCCTCCGGGCCCTACACCCCACCGTCTCCGTAATCTCCTCCGGGCCCTACACTCCTCCGTCTCTGTAATCTCCTCCGGGCCCTACACCCCTCCGTCTCTGTAATCTCCTCCGGGTCCTACACTCCTCCGTCTCTGTAATCTCCTCCGGGTCCTACACTCCTCCGTCTCTGTAATCTCCTCCGGGTCCTACACTCCTCCGTCTTTGTAATCTCCTCCGGGTCCTCCACTCCTCCCTCTCTGCAATCTCCTCTGGGTCCTACACTCCTCTGTCTCTGTAATCACCTCCAGGTCCTACACTCCTCCGCCTCTGTAATCTCCTCTGGGTCCTCCATCCCTCCGTCTCTGTAAACTCCTCCGGGTCCTCCATCCCTCCGTCTCCGTAATTTCCTCTCGGTCCTCCATTCCTCCGTCTCTGTAATCTCCTCCGGGTCCTGCGCTCCTCAGTCTCTGTAATCTCCTCCGGGTCCTCCACTCTTCCGTCTCTGTAATCTCCTCTGGGTCCTCTATCCCTCCGTCTCTGTAATCTCCTCTGGGTCCTACACTCCTCCGTCTCTGTAATCTCCTCCGGGTCCTACACTCCTCCGTCTCTGTAATCTCCTCCGGGTCCTACACTCCTCCGTCTCTGTAATCTCCTCCGGGTCCTCCATCCCTCCGTCTCTGTAATCTCCTCCGGGTCCTCCATCCCTCCGTCTCTGTAATCTCCTCCGGGTCCTCCATCCCTCCGTCTCTGTAATCTCCTCTGGGTCCTACACTCCTCCGTCTCTGTAATCTCCTCCGGGTCCTACACTCCTCCGTCTCTGTAATCTCCTCCGGGTCCTACACTCCTCCGTCTCTGTAATCTCCTCTGGGTCCTACACTCCTCCGTCTCTGTAATCTCCTCCGGGTCCTACACTCCTCCGTCTCTGTAATCTCCTCCGGGTCCTACACTCCTCCGTCTCTGTAATCTCCTCTGGGTCCTACTCTCCTCCGTCTCTGTAATCTCCTCAGGGTCCTACATTCCTCCGTCTCTGTAATCTCCTCTGGGTCCTCCATCCCACCGTCTCTGTAATCTCCTCCAGGTCCTACACTCCTCCATCTCTGTAATCTCCTCCGGGTCCTCCTTCCCTCCGTCTCTGTAATCTCCTCCGGGTCCTACACTCCTCCGTCTCCGTAATCTCCTCCGGGTCCTACACTCCTCCGTCTCTGTAATCTCCTCCGGGTCCTACACTCCTCCGTCTCTGTAATCTCCTCCGGGTCCTCCATCCCTCCGTCTCTGTAATCTCCTCCGGGTCCTCCATCCCTCCGTCTCTGTAATCTCCTCCGGGTCCTCCATCCCTCCGTCTCTGTAATCTCCTCCGGGTCCTACACTCCTCCGTCTCTGTAATCTCCTCCGGGTCCTACACTCCTCCGTCTCTGTAATCTCCTCCGGGTCCTACACTCCTCAGTCTCTGTAATCTCCTCCGGGTCCTGTACTCTTCCGTCTCTATAATCTCCTCTGGGTCCTCTATCCCTCCGTCTCTGTAATCTCCTCTGGGTCCTCCATCCCTCCGTCTCTGTAATCTCCTCCGGGTCCTACACTCCTCCGTCTCTGTAATCTCCTCCGGGTCCTACACTCCTCCGTCTCTGTAATCTCCTCTGGGTCCTACATCCCTCCGTCTCTGTAATCTCCTCCGGGTCCTACATCCCTCCGTCTCTGTAATCTCCTCCGGGTCCTCCATCCCTCCGTCTCTGTAATCTCCTCCGGGTCCTACACTCCTCCGTCTCTGTAATCTCCTCCGGGTCCTCCATCCCTCCGTCTCTGTAATCTCCTCCGGGTCCTCCATCCCTCCGTCTCTGTAATCTCCTCCGGGTCCTACACTCCTCCGTCTCTGTAATCTCCTCCGGGTCCTACACTCCTCCGTCTCTGTAATCTCCTCCGGGTCCTACACTCCTCCGTCTCTGTAATCTCCTCTGGGTCCTACAATCCTCCGTCTCTGTAATCTCCTCTGGGTCCTACACTCCTCCGTCTCTGTAATCTCCTCCGGGTCCTCCATCCCTCCGTCTCTGTAATCTCCTCCGGGTCCTACACTCCTCCGTCTCTGTAATCTCCTCCGGGTCCTCCTTCCCTCCGTCTCTGTAATCTCCTCCGGGTCCTACACTCCTCCGTCTCTGTAATCTCCTCCGGGTCCTACACTCCTCCGTCTCTGTAATCTCCTCCGGGTCCTACACTCCTCCGTCTCTGTAATCTCCTCCGGGTCCTCCATCCCTCCGTCTCTGTAATCTCCTCCGGGTCCTCCATCCCTCCGTCTCTGTAATCTCCTCCGGGTCCTACATCCCTCCGTCTCTGTAATCTCCTCCGGGTCCTACACTCCTCCGTCTCTGTAATCTCCTCCGGGTCCTACACTCCTCCGTCTCTGTAATCTCCTCCGGGTCCTACACTCCTCCGTCTCTGTAATCTCCTCCGGGTCCTACACTCCTCCGTCTCTGTAATCTCCTCTGGGTCCTACAATCCTCCGTCTCTGTAATCTCCTCTGGGTCCTACACTCCTCCGTCTCTGTAATCTCCTCCGGGTCCTACACTCCTCCGTCTCTGTAATCTCCTCCGGGTCCTACACTCCTCCGTCTCTGTAATCTCCTCCGGGTCCTCCATCCCTCCGTCTCTGTAATCTCCTCCGGGTCCTCCATCCCTCCGTCTCTGTAATCTCCTCCGGGTCCTCCATCCCTCCGTCTCTGTAATCTCCTCCGGGTCCTACACTCCTCCGTCTCTGTAATCTCCTCCGGGTCCTACATCCCTCCGTCTCTGTAATCTCCTCCGGGTCCTACACTCCTCCGTCTCTGTAATCTCCTCCGGGTCCTACACTCCTCCGTCTCTGTAATCTCTTCCGGGTCCTACACTCCTCCGTCTCTGTAATCTCCTCTGGGTCCTACAATCCTCCGTCTCTGTAATCTCCTCTGGGTCCTACATCCCTCCGTCTCTGTAATCTCCTCCGCGTCCTCCATCCCTCCGTCTCTGTAATCTCCTCCGTGTCCTACACTCCTCCGTCTCTGTAATCTCCTCCGGGTCCTACCTTCCTCCGTCTCTGTAATCTCCTCCGGGTCCTACACTCCTCCGTCTCTGTAATCTCCTCTGGGTCCTACACTCCTCCGTCTCTGTAATCTCCTCCGGTCCTACACTCCTCCGTCTCTGTAATCTCCTCCGGGTCCTACACTCCTCCGTCTCTGTAATCTCCTCCGGGTCCTACACTCCTCCGTCTCTGTAATCTCCTCCGGTCCTACACTCCTCCGTCTCTGTAATCTCCTCCGGGTCCTACACTCCTCCGTCTCTGTAATCTCCTCTGGGTCCTACACTCCTCCGTCTCTGTAATCTCCTCCGGGTCCTACACTCCTCCGTCTCTGTAATCTCCTCTGGGTCCTACATCCCTCCGTCTCTGTAATCTCCTCCGGGTCCTGCATCCCTCCGTCTCTGTAATCTCCTCTGGGTCCTACATCCCTCCGTCTCTGTAATCTCCTCCGGGTCCTACACTCCTCCGTCTCTGTAATCTCCTCCGGGTCCTACACTCCTCCGTCTCTGTAATCTCCTCTGGGTCCTACATCCCTCCGTCTCTGTAATCTCCTCTGGGTCCTACATCCCTCCGTCTCTGTAATCTCCTCCGGGTGCTACACTCCTCCGTCTCTGTAATCTCCTCTGGGTCCTACACTCCTCCGTCTCTGTAATCTCCTCCGGGCCCTCCATCCCTCCGTCTCTGTAATCTCCTCCGGGTCCTCCATCCCTCCGTCTCTGTAATCTCCTCTGGGTCCTACACTCCTCCGTCTCTGTAATCTCCTCCAGGTCCTACACTCCTCCGTCTTTTTAATCTCCTCTGGGTCCTACATCCCTCCGTCTCTGTAATCTCCTCCGGGCCCTGCATCCCTCCGTCTCTGTAATCTCCTCCGGGTGCTACACTCCTCCGTCTCTGTAATCTCCTCCGGGTCCTACACTCCTCCGTCTCTGTAATCTCCTCTGGGTCCTACACTCCTCCGTCTCTGTAATCTCCTCCGGGTCCTACACTCCTCCGTCTCTGTAATCTCCTCCGGGTCCTACACTCCTCCGTCTCTGTAATCTCCTCCGGGTCCTCCATCCCTCCGTCTCTGTAATCTCCTCCGGGTCCTCCATCCCTCCGTCTCTGTAATCTCCTCCGTGTCCTACACTCCTCCGTCTCTGTAATCTCCTCCGGGTCCTACACTCCTCCGTCTCTGTAATCTCCTCAGGGTCCTACACTCCTCCGTCTCTGTAATCTCCTCCGGGTCCTACACTCCTCCGTCTCTGTAATCTCCTCCGTGTCCTACACTCCTCCGTCTCTGTAATCTCCTCCGGGTGCTACACTCCTCCGTCTCTGTAATCTCCTCTGGGTTCTACACTCCTCCGTCTCTGTAATCTCCTCCGGGCCCTGCATCCCTCCGTCTCTGTAATCTCCTCTGGGTCCTACACTCCTCCGTCTCTGTAATCTCCTCCGGGTCCTACACTCCTCTGTCTCTGTAATCTCCTCCGGGTCCTACACTCCTCCGTCTCTGTAATCTCCTCTGGGTCCTACATCCCTCCGTCTCTGTAATCTCCTCCGGGTCCTACATCCCTCCGTCTCTGTAATCTCCTCCGGGTCCTCCATCCCTCCGTCTCTGTAATCTCCTCCGGGTCCTACACTCCTCCGTCTCTGTAATCTCCTCCGGGTCCTCCATCCCTCCGTCTCTGTAATCTCCTCCGGGTCCTCCATCCCTCCGTCTCTGTAATCTCCTCCGGGTCCTACACTCCTCCGTCTCTGTAATCTCCTCCGGGTCCTACACTCCTCCGTCTCTGTAATCTCCTCCGGGTCCTACACTCCTCCGTCTCTGTAATCTCCTCTGGGTCCTCTATCCCTCCGTCTCTGTAATCTCCTCTGGGTCCTACACTCCTCCGTCTCTGTAATCTCCTCTGGGTCCTCCATCCCTCCGTCTCTGTAATCTCCTCCAGGTCCTACACTCCTCCGTCTCTGTAATCTCCTCCGGGTCCTCCTTCCCTCCGTCTCTCTCTGTAATCTCCTCCGGGTCCTACACTCCTCCGTCTCTGTAATCTCCTCCGGGTCCTACACTCCTCCGTCTCTGTAATCTCCTCCGGGTCCTACACTCCTCCGTCTCTGTAATCTCCTG